>NC_045426.1:155313312-155615812 GCF_902635505.1 Sarcophilus harrisii | reverse complement strand
TATCATGCAGAGGATAGACTCATACCCAAGTCTTCCAGGTTCTAAAACTGATTCTCTAGCCATTCCATGAAGTCATTCTATTACTCACTTTTGAAATTATGACATCTAAATGCATCATCAGTGGGGAATGTTATTTTCTACTAAAAAGATTTACACAATGATTTTCCTGACATAAGAATAAAAGTAGGTCCATTCTCCCTACTCCCATCCACTACTTTCTTGGATATAGATTTTTTTTTTTTTTTTTTAAGCAAAAGACTTATTCAGCTTTCTCTTGCCTATGGTTATATTATGAGAATCCCCTTGCTATTACTTGTTGAATAAGTCATGTGTGAGATCTGTCTGCTGTAAATGCTGATGAAGCAGGACTGTTTTTCCATCTTCTTTTTTTTTTAGCCTGTGGGGTCTCCCATTTCATGCTTCTGTTTATCCAAGTTTTATTTACAATATCCTAATAAATCTACACACTGCAGGATCATGTGGATACAAGAACTGTTTCAGGGGTTACCCATGAGTGCTGTTATGTTAGGAAGCATATGGCAATGCTTTGCTACTGAGGACATAATAATCTCCCCGTGTAAGATTGAAATCAGGTTCTTGGCTTCTAGGAAGGAGACAAGAGACCTGGGAGCTTCCAGGGAATGGCAAAAACACCAGAAGCAGCACACTAGAATTCAATTACATTTAATTCAATAAACAGTTAATAAATAACCACTTCATTGAAGGCCCTGGACTAGGTACTTAGAATTCAAAAATACCTAATCTCCAGCATATTATAATCTTATAGGGAAGACAAGAAAGATTCACAAATAACTATAATTCAAACTAGACATTGTTAAGAAGAGGAGCTAAATGGCACCGGGAGGAAGAAATATGAGCTTTCTTCTAGCTTAGAGGAATAAGATAAGATAGACTTCCTGGAGGAAGTAACATTTGAATTGGTCTCCAAAGGATAAGACTTTGGTTCAGCAAGTAGATACTGGGGAGTCAGGAAGAAAAAAATACACAAACTTGTCCTTCATTTCCCTCAGCTTAAACTTGTCTCCACTTCTATTTTGTCTCTTCCTATTAAAGACACCACTCTTTAAACTTCATGGTCATCTCTGACTACCTACTCTTCTTCACATCTTACAAATAATCAAGTGCTCTGTCTTGACAAGCTTAAGCTGAGGGAAAAGAAGGACAAGTTTCATTTTGGACATGTTGAGTTTAAGCTGTTAGTAGAGCATGTAGATGGAGATGTTTAGTGGACAGCAGCACATGAGACTAGCCATCAGGAGAGAGGTCAGGGCTGAAGAAAGATTTAAGAGTCATAGGTATGGAGAAGATAGTTAAAACCAGGGCAATAAAGGAATCTCCTCCCTCCCTTCCCACCAGAAGGAAGAGAGTTGAGCAATCCCATTCTTGCTCAGTGATATTAAGAAAAAAAGGTATATCTGTCAAATAGTTCAGGTCAACATCCTCATGGAGATGGTGTTTTTCTATTAGGAGGGTTATTCTTGCTTCTAGATGTGTGCATTATAAACATACAAAAATGAAAAGAGACTTGGAAAAATTACTTTGAAAGACAACTTAATTAGGATTAATGATTCTACCAATTGTTAGTGGCACCCTCCAAAAACTAGTTTGCATTTCATTTGGAGTCATTCTACATATACTTGAATGCACATATTTTGTCTCTCCTAATAAAATGTAAGCTCTTTGAAAGCAAGAGCAAGTTCTTTTCTTATCCTTCTGTCCCTTGTATCTGGCAAAATGTTACTGTCATTCATTTGCAACTAACTCTGCCTGAGATCATAGAGCCCATGAGGTTTCCTTGGTCAAGATACAGGAATGGTTTGCCATTTCCTTTCCAGGTCTTCTAAATTTCAGGACCAGTACTCTATCCATTGAGTTATCTAGCTGCCCCAGATAAAAGTAGGTGCCTAATAAATATTTCTTGATAGATAGATTGAATTCAGTGACCAATCATGGCTTCAGAAATTAATAAGCATGAAACATGTCTTTTGTCAGACTATAGACTAAAGTTTCATAGGAGGATTTGTTTGGTTTTTTTTGGTCAGATTTTGTCAATATCTTTTGTTTTGCTTGACTATATTTATTTGTTACAAAAGAGAACTTCTGGTTGAGGGGAAAGATAAGTGATTGGATAGAGATAGAGAAAAAAAGAAAAGAGCATCAATGAAACATTAAAAAGAAACAAGTAAATAAAAATAAATTTAGAAGGGTTACAAACAGGGCAATTTTGTTACTATAGGTCAATTTAATATACACTTTTTAATATGAAAACCAACTAAAAGAACACATGTATACATATATGTATATATATATTTGAATATATATACATACACAGATATTTTAGATATATATATATGTAATATAAAAAAATAATAGAATTCATGTATATACATGTATATTTGAATATATGCATGCACAGATGAAAGAAGTAAATGTTTACCAATCTGGACTTGAGAGTGGGAGTTAGGCTAATAACTCTTGAACATAATATCAGCCCAACTCCCACTTTCAAATCCTGGTTGTTAAACATTTACTAGTCCACCCTTGCCTACAGGGCAAGGACTAAATGCAAGCCTCAGCTTCCTTATACATAAAGTGGGAATAACAATTCTTGATCTACTCATCTTTCAAGAGCCTCATGAACAAAGCTCATTGTAAACCTTAAAGCACTATGCAAATATGAGTTACTAACAGTAGCATTCACAACTCATATTTATTTAGAACTATTAATAAAAACAAATTATGGTGCTGAGAATTGTGAGATATCATTACAGTCATTATAGGGACTAGTCAGATCAGGTGGATTCATGTAAGTGATACAAGTGACTGTCTGTCTACAAGATGTGATTTAATGGGTCTAAAAGCTCTATCTGCTTTACCCAAATAAAAATCTTAGACAAGGGGATATAGAAATACGAGGGAGAAAGTATATATTAGCTTGTTTTTCCATATGTATATTTTAAATTGACCAATAGTAACAAAATTAGTTTGTCTGTCTTCCTTTGAATTTATTTTTACTTACGTCTATTTATTTTTAATGCTTAATTAAGGTTCTTTTCTTTTCTTCTCTATCACTACCCACTCACTCACTCTTTCCCCTAATCAGAAGTTCTCTTTTGTAACAAATAAGTATAATCAAGCAAAAAAGTCCAGATAAAAATATGTGATGCAATGATAATCTAGAAGGTGAAAAAAACAGTAATGTGTGTATCTATATATGTATAAACGGATATATGTCCACATATATACATATACCTAATAAATACACACATATACATATATAGTTTCACTATTTATGTGTTATATGTTCATATATGATAACTTAATAAATTATAGTATAACATGTAAATAAATATATTGATTACACAAATAATGTATAAAACATTCAATATATACGTACTTATATATTATATGTTAGATATTGATTTGAATATATGTGTACATATATACATATATTCTTTTAAATTACATTTTTTATTTCTATATTATCTTTATTTCTGAATAGATCTCCTTTCTTTGCCCCCTGCTAGGAAGCCCCCCTTACAACAAAAAAATAGAAAAGGAGGAAGAAAAAAGCAATTCAACAAAACCACATCAGCTGTGTCTGAAAATATGTAAGTTTCACATCCATAGGCCCCAAATATTCAATGAAAGGATAAAAGTATATTTTCTCATCTCTTTTCAAGATGGTGCAATAATTATAATAATGGAACAATTAGACTCATTTTATTGTTCTCTATTTACCTTATTGTGCAAAATTGTTTAATGTTTCTGCTTACTTTACTGTGTATTGATTCATACAAATATTCCTATGATTCTCTAAATACTTCATCTTCATTATTTTTATGGCACAGAAATCTTCCAAGATATTCATGTACACAATTAGTTTGCCCACTCACAACTGATGATTATTTACTATGTTTCCAGTTTCTTGCTACCATGAAAAGTTCCACTTCAAAATGTTGACATCTATGGGACCTTTGTTTCTGTATTTGACTTTTGTGGAATATTTCCCAGTAGTGGAATCTCTGAGTTAAAGGGGTACAGATATTATCATAGCCATTAATTCCTTTAAAAAAATACAATTTAGCTACTTTTCCACATAATTTCAAATTGTATTTCAGAGTGGTTGGAATAATTTGCAATTCTACCAATGGTGTATTAGTGTGTATATCTTTACGCAATTCTTCCAACATTTATTATTTCTACTATTTGCCATCTTGCCATCTTGCCTGATTAAGGTAATACCTCAGATTTATTTTGATTTGTATTTTCTTATTATTAGTTATTTGGAGAATTCATATAGTTGTTAAAATGTACAATTCTGCTTTTGAGATTCGTGTGTTCATATTTTTCATATATACAAGTTTACACAAATTTTAAAAATTAACCTTTGAATAATTCATACTTGTCATTTCTTGCTGGAGGACAATTAGATTCCTATATCACAATTTATTTGTTCAGTCATTTCCCAGTCAATGCCCCATCACTTTGCTTCTTGTTATTTGTTACTACAACAAAATACAAGTTGAATATATTTTCACAAAACCTTAGTATTGGAAGAATCCATCTAGTGTAACTGAGACTGTACTTTAGACAATAAGTTTCCTCATCTGTAACATGATATGGTAGGTTGAATGACCTCTAAAGGCCCTTCCAGTTCTGAATCCTATGGTCAACCCTCAGAATTGTTCTTTTTAATTTATCTCAGGTTTTCTTGGCTACCTTAGACAATCTCCTTGGCTGCCACTGACCCGGCAGGACTGTGAGATAGATACATTCTATAACCTTAAATTTTCTTTTGCAAAAGGCTGTCTTCTTCTTTTTTTTAATATTCAGGTAGCCACTAAAGTTAGAAGTGTTTCTCTCTTGTGCATTCATAATTCTGGCTAAACCTGGGGCTTCCAAAAATAATATCAAGGAGGAAAACTCCAAACTTTATTGCTTTTGTGGCTTTTTTTTTTTTTTTTTTTTTTTTGCTGGGGCCAGCTTTCGGCCATATTTCCAATGATCAGTCTGTACTCCTAGTTATATACTAAGTACATAAACTGTGTCTGCTACAAATGATGTTTTTCTAGCCTGTCCATATAGCCTATTAAACAGGAGTTGGAGCTTTTCCATCCCTAAAGAGAAAGTCTTGGCATAAATAATATTGTCATTTGGGAAGGCTAGACATAGTTTGAAGAAGTGACCTTGTAAAAATATTGTCTGAGGTATGACTGAGGCTAAATTATCTGACAGGGAGCTAGTATAGTCTGGAGTCTGGGCCCTCCTTGTAATGAAGTCCCTTCTTGTAGTAATGGAATCATCTGATTTGAGAGTGTAACCAAATACATCAGGAGTTTTTTAAAAGCTCAGGCACCAGCCTGTTTATGAGTCCCCTGAGTAGGGAAGATGGCTAAGCTCTGCTCGGGTGGTTTGCATACTGGGATGGCTTTGCCTTCTTTTTTTTTTAGCAGCAGAATGTCCCAGAGAAGCCCCACTGAAGCCCCCTCCAAACACCAGCTCAAATATACACTGCTTTCCTTCCCACAATCCTGTGAGGGGGGTAGAACAGGTATCATTGTCCCTATTTCATGAGAAAACTGAAGCTAGGAGGAGGTCATGCAGAAAGTAAATAAATTTTAAAGTCAGGACTCATCATAGGTGTTCTGATTCTGAGTCTTGTAATCTTTCCACTATTCTATATCATCTCTAATAAAAACACTAGGATGGTCTCCAATTGACTCTATTGGTAGCCTAAAAATCTAAGTATCAGGTTAGGGGCATAATCTCAAGGGACTAAGATACAAGCACTGCAGCCAGCCACTTAGGCAACCAGTCAACAGACATTGTTATCATTAATAATAACTAGCATTTAGATAGTTCTTGAAGGTAAGCAAAACATTTAATATATATTACCTCATTTGAATCTTACAACAACATTGTGAAGTCATTGCTATTATCCCCTTTCACAGATGAGGATAACTTTGACTAGGAGAGATTAAATGGCTTTGCCTGGAGTTATGAAGCTATTAAGTTTAGGTGGCAGAATTCCAACTCAAGTGTTGATTTCAAGTTCAATGCCTTATCCACTGCACTACCTACTATGTTCCAGGCACCATGGTATAGCATATTGAAAGTGAGAACTTCCTGTCCTGGAGGAAACTGTGTACCCTTTAATCTTTAAAACTATGTCTGCTCTCAGAAAATCATGCTACAATCACCTAGAACCATAGAAATTTCAGAGAAATTTCAGGTCAACTCCTCCAAGTCTCACTTTATAGAAGGACAATTGTGAGGGGAAAATGACCTGCCTAAAGTCACATTAAAATGGGTCAGTCAGATTTCCTTGACTTCCAGTTCCCTTTCCATGATACCATTCTTGGTAGTCAACTATTTCATTGCAAGTCTTGTCTCCTCAACTAGATAGCGGATGACTGACTCATCAGGTCAAACTCAGGGGAGGCTGATAGATTGTGTTGCTGCTCGTTCATAGTTTAAAATTACTCAGCCATGGAGAGCTGGGGGGAGGGCAGGATGAGTCATGACCAGAACACCTGGACTCCTGATGTTTGCTAGAGTTATAAAGACATTCAGTCAGCACCAGCCTGAGGCTCCATTTCTGGATGGATATGGGGTGGGATGGATACCCAGTCCTAGGGGAGAAAAAGCAAATGATCTTTGAGGGATAGGTTTGGGAGGGTAGAAAGAGGAGAAACACCCTGATAGTGGGCAAGAGGTCCTGAGGGTGTTTGCCATTGAATCACGGCAAGGCCCAATTAATATTCATCTTGATCAACATAGTCATTGACAGAGTACCAGTAGAAGTCAGGTTAAAAAAACACAACTCACACCTATAACTAAGTAGTACACTTGCTCTCTAGGAGCTTACTATGTGAGGTAGGCTATATTGGTGCAGAAAGAGTTATAAAAGAAGACATGTCCACGGTCACACACACCCCCACCCTCCCAAACCCAATTGTATGAACCTCCACAATATATATAAAACACCATGATATTTCACACAATACAGATGTTTGGGGAAAGTACATTCCCTCTGATATTATCCCCATTTTTCAGATGGAGAAATTGGAATTCAACATATTTAAGGGATTTGTATAAGGTTATATGGCCAAATACTGGTAGAACCCAAGTCACATGATTTGTCGCCTTAGCTCCCCCACCCCCCAGTCATAGAGAGTTCTTATCCTCAAACACAGAAGCTATGGAAGTGGCATGAGTAAATTTTATGTTTGTTCTTGCTCCAGAGAGCAGAATCTAGACCAATATCTGAAGCAAAGTTGGCTCAATTTCTTATTCATTTAAAAATAAAAAAGAAATTTCTAGCTATTAGAATTGTCCAAAATTGAAATGGTAATCTTGTGAGACAATGAAATCCCCATCACTGAAAGATCTAAAGTTGGTAATTACTTTTTCTTTTGTTACAAGGGTAAGTACAACTAGCTAAGGGTTGGAATACAATTTTTGTATTTAGAGAAATAATTTTGATGGAGAAACCAAATACATCAATAAATTTTATAAGATACCCCCCAAAATGTTGCAGTCAAGAAACATTTCTCAAATATTCACTATGTGGCACCTATTCTTAAAATAAAGCTTGAGCAGAAAAAATTGGGTGCTATAGCTAGGTTTTCTGAATTTGGCAGGAATTTAAACTATATAACTGCTAAGAACTCTCCCAGTTCTAAGACTAAGTCTCTAGTTTCTAAGCAAGAACCCACTCACCTCCCTCACAGGGAGGTCTACTTCACTCTTTTTTCTGTCTGTGCTCCAGCATCCCTGGACTTCTCTATAGTATCCCAGTTGCCTTCTCACTCTGCTTCTTCACACCCTGAGAGGAGTGCCTTCTTACTCCTTACCAGGAGGTTGGTAAGTTCCTCCCAGAACCTCCATATGAGAAAGTATCCATACTAGTCACACTCACTCCTTCACTCCTTTTCCAGCTCCATCCTGACTCTTCAGATTTCTCTATTATACTCCTAAGTGACTACCTACTCTCCTTGAAAAGTTCTCTTTTATTTATTGTTCCCCCCTCCCCCATTAGAATATTGTTATTGTTGCTGTTTTTCCTTTATTTTTGAAGAAGACTAAGGAAAACTGGTGAGGGTGAATTGGATTAAACAAGGCAGAGTTGCACAAAGTTGTAAGCCTCACTCTTCTAGAGTTATAGAAGTCCAGTGGCCAGGGATGCTACAGATGATCTTGATATCTTCAATGGTTGACCAAGCCCCAAGAGTTCCACAGCCCCTGCTTCAGCTATCTTCATGGCCTTGGAATTAATTGTTCATATTTGCCAATTCCAAACTGGGAAGCCTTCATATGCTTGGGGTGGACTACCCGCTTAACTCACAGATGGGCTTGAAGCCCATATCCTCATCCTGTTCTAGCTCATCTAGAGAGGTTTACTGGGGTGTGGCTCTCATGGAGGTGCTATAACTTCTTGGAGTCACAGGTGTTAGAATATAAGCACCTTGAAGTCAGGAACTGTCTTTCTCTCACTTGTATTTGTATACTTAGGGTTTAGCACAGCGTCTGGCATATAGCACTTAATAAATGCTTATTGACTTGACTTGACATAAATTAATGCCAAAATGTGAAAGGCGGAAGTCCCGTGAGGGGGTCAACCATATAACCTAGACCTCTGCACCTTAATATTTGTTTACTTTACTGTTGACAAAGGCTGGGAGGGGCTTTTCTGAAATGTTTGCTCAGAAGCCCAGAATTTAAGCACAAGCTCCCATTGGCCATATATGAAGGATAGGCCACACACGGCCCCCTGGGGCTATCTGAGTTCATACATGTCAGATCAAGAGATAAGAGGGTTTCCAAGGCAGGAGTGGTTCTTGCAGGAAGAGTCCTGTTTCCAATATTTCAACCCTGTGGTGAGGAAAGGGGGTGTCACAGTTAAAACAGGGAGAGGGGTGAGTTGTTAGTGCAAGAAATGAAGCTTCTGGTAAGTATCCAATGGTGTCTACAGCCAGGAAACAGAGGCAAGGTCATTGGCTGGAGCTCACCCAGCCCCTCGAGGAATTCATGGGGGGAAACAGGCAGAAACGTATTCGTGAGGATGGCATGTTTACAACCTCTTGGCACAGCCCTGAGGCTGCAGAAGCAGCCAACATGAATCCCATCGATCTTATCTACAAACTAGCTGCAGGAAATTCCACCCTCCCTGTGAGAAAATGTAGATTCTATTTCCAAGAAGAGACAGCTTGCATTCACCAGGCCATCTCAACTCCCCACCCCCATTTCATTCTTTTAGTTGAGATTTAGCAGAGTAAAGGAAACTACAGGATAATGCTTACCTAACCTTCACCTCTGCTCCAAATCATTCCTCCAATTCTGTCTCCATTTTGAGATACAAGGTCCTTAATGGGAGGCAATTGTTTGTCCCAACTCTCAATCTCATTATAAAGATAAATCATGATAATATCAATTAGAGAGATCACAGGGAACTTCTTACCTTTGCAATTTCTAGGTCTTCCCCTTTTGGGTATATGAGCTGAAGCAGAATGGAGCAGTGGGAAGAGACCTGGTTTTAAGGACAAATTGGTATTTGAATTCAAATCCTGTCTCTTCTACTCAGTTCCTCTACAAATTTGAGAAACTTTACTTTTCTAGGACTCAGTTTTCTCATCTGTTAAATAAGAGGCTTGGATCTGATGACCTCTAAGTTCTTTCCCACATCCCAATACATCATCCAAACCTAGAAAAATATTCCAACTCAATCCTTGCATAGTTCTCCTATTTACCATGTCGTAATCCAAGGAACATTTGGAGTATCTAGAGTACATTTATAAATCATAGTATCAATTGTTGCATTTTAATAATGTATTTATATAATGCTGTTAATCACGTATTTCTGTACATAGATCATTTCTCCCTAACTAGAGTTTAAATTGTGGAAAAGAGGTATCATATCTAAGTTTTGTACTTAACTTAGCATTTAGCACAGATATCAGCACACAGTAGGCATTTAATTAATGTCTGTTGAATGAATGAATGAATGAAGCAATCAATCCAATAAGCTATCTCTCTTTTCTCATTCAACCCTCTGATCCCTCAATTCAAATCTCATCGTGTGTTTGGGAAAAGTTCTCACAGGTTTGGATAAGTTCTTGAAGGCTGCTTTTCCTTTTTGGCTGATGACACCTTTTCCTTGTGAGATCTAAATTGAGCTACCATCACCCCTCCAAGAGAGAAAATATAAAAAACCAGAAATTCAAACAAAAAATAAAACAAAAAAACTCACTATCATGAATATACAGGTATGTGACATTCATGTACAGAAGGAAAGTATAGGCAGCATATGTAGATGATTGGCTTTTAACATTTTAGCTTCTAAAGGGGAGAGATTGAATTGTATATGTATATATGTTTGTGAATATACACTATATACACATAAATATATATATATATATATATATATATATATATATATATATGTATATATAGGTGGCACAGTGATAGAGTGCTGGGCTTGAAGTCAGGAAGACCTGAATTCAAATCCATCCTCATTCATTTACTAGTCATGTTACCCTGGGCAAGACCCTGTTTGCCTCAATTTCCTCCTCTGTAAAATGAGCTTAGAAGAAAATGGCAAAGCACCCCAGGATCTTTGCCAAGAAAACCTCAAAAGGCATGAAAATGAGTCAGATACAATTAAAAAACAACTAAACATGAATACACACCCATAGACACCCACACATATGCATCTCTGTGTGTATATATATATGTGTGTATATATGTATGCATATATATGTGTATAATTTAGTTGCTTGAATTTCTTCAGTATTGCACATCAGTTTCATGATGGCATGATTGCACAGTTGATAATACTCTCATGCTTTCCAATCACCAATGGAGTGAAGCTCCAAGGCTTTTTTGCATAATGCTTTCAGCAATGTTGTCAGATACCCTCAATTTAAAATAAAAATATCATCAAAGTCAGCTGTTGGACTGACAGTAAATTATTTAAACTTGAAAAGACTACAAGCCAAGACTAAAGCAGAGGAAGAGTTGGTGCATGATTTTTTGTTCACAGATGATTGTCTGCTCAGTGTAGTTTCTGAGGCTGACAAGCAACAAAGTATGCATTGATTCTTTGCTGCTTGTGCTAATTTTGGTCAAACATTTAACACCAAGAAAGCATGGGTCCTCTACTAGCCAATACCATACCATCCATACACGGAATCATAGGTTACAGCAAATGAAGATATTTTTAATGCTGTGGACAAAATTATTTACTTTGATAGTATATTTTCCAGGGATATATACCTAGATGATGAGGTTGATGCATATATTGCCAGAGTTAGCTCAGTCTTTGAATGGTTCCAAAAGAAAGTGTGGGAGAAAAGAAAAATTAATCTGGCTACCATACTGAATGTCTACAGAACTATTGTGCTGACTTCACTGTTGTATGCTTGTGAAACCTGAACAGTATACAGTGCCATTCTAGGAAATTGAATCATTTCCACTTGAATTGATTCCACTTAGAATGATTCTGAAAGTCAGTTGATAAGATAAGGTTGTGAACATTGAGATCCTTTCTTAAATTAAATTGCCAACCACTCAAACTCTACTGAAGTGAGTACTAATCCAATGGACTGGCCCTGTTGTTCAAATACCAAACATAAATTTGTTTAAAAGATGATTTTATAGAGAACTCATCCAGGTCAGGAGACACAATACAAGGACATTATTGAGGTCTTAGAAGAATTTTAAACTTGATTGGGAGATATAGGAGATACTGGCAAAGGACCACCCAGCATGGTCTGCCCACATCAAAGCAAGAGCTGTGCTCTGTAAATGAAGCAAAATTACATTAGCTCAAAAGAAATGTGAGATGGGCATATTTAGAGTCATCTCTATTTCAAATGCTCGTTTATTTGTGCCCAACCTGTGAGCTCGTGTGGGTCTGATTAGTCACTTGGACACAGTGTACCTTGGCTCCAACATGATGATGTTAATTTGGTCTACTTTGAGAATGCACAACAATCAACCAATATGTGTGTATTGATAAATACATACACACACACACACACACACACACACACATTTCTGTATGGATCTAAACATGCTGCTTTGTTTCCTACTCATGAAAGGATGAACTCTTCATGGCTGGAAGCTTTCAAACAGAAGCAGGATCACTCCCAGTGGGAGAGTTTATTAGAGACAATTCCTTATAGAGATAGGTGTTTATTAAGTACTTACTATATTTCAAGCATGGTGTTAAATTCTGGGAATGCAAGCACAACAGAAAAAAATTAGTCCCCGACTTTAAGGAATTTGAATTCTGATAGAGGAAGACAAAACATTTAAAAGCTAATTGGGGAAAAAAAAGTCAACTGAAATGGAGTGGGGAGTGTGAAGAGACGGTACCCTTGAGGACAAGGTAGAAAAATAGTCTAGGAAGCAAAGCATGGAACCAGGTATGAGGTGAGTGTGGCTCATGTGGGTACTTTCTCAAATGGTTTTTTTCTCATAAACATTGAATTAGGTTTGTTGAGATGACATCTTAGATTTCAAATTCTTCGCTTCCATGATTGTGAAATACTAATCGATATACAAACCCAGGAAAACACTGTGCTGAGCAGCAGCATTATCTCTAGAAGTTCCTCTGAGAGTCCTCATAAACAGGATCCACTGCTTTATACATCCTCCAGGAAGTCTCATATGTACCTGTGTTTCAGCCTTCTTTCACTTGAATCAAAACTTATCTATTCTGTATACCATTCCTTGTAGAAATGAGTTCTAATAATCCAGTAGCTAAGGTGTTTTGAGCACATATTCACAGTTCACTTTTCCTAGACATCATTTGTATTTTAACTTAAATATTCAAAACCAGAGACCAAAAGTATGTGTGAAGTGAGGTCTTCAGATACCCCTGAGCCAGAACCCACCACTGGGAGAGAGGATATTTTGAACAAAGACTTTACTCTGCCAGCACAATAGCTGTGAGTTCTGCATTGCTAGTGGAAGCACATATCATGATCTGTTTTGGGGAAGAAAGACATTTAATAAAGTCTTTGCTGCATCCATGAATATCTTAATGGAGAATACCCTATATTTTTCTATTAATTATTCAACTATGTATATTCTCCTACCAGAAACTGTTAGTAAGACTTCAACTCCCAAAATAAATTCACAGTCAGGACTCTTTTCACCTTGGATCTTTTGTAATATCGTATGATTATATATATATAGATAGAAGGGATCTTTGAGGACTTATTTTATAAGTAAGGAAACTGAGGCAGAGAGAGGCTTGAGTGACATATCCAAGCCACACAAATATATAAGTATTTGCGATGGAATGTACACAGATCTTCTTTATTCCAAGTCTAATATTTAATATAATGGCCAATAGAACACCTGGATGGGTTGAATCCTACTAAATAAACATGCAATTTTACTCAAGAGAAGATTATTGAAGAGTAAACACTGGATTATCAAGGATCACAGGATTTAGAAATGGAATGGATGTTATCAACTTGTTCAGACCCTTAATTTTGAGGGAATTAAATCCCAGACAGATGAAATATCCTCTCCAAAATCACACAGGTGATAAGGAACAAAATTTTAAAATTCAAATTCTAAACCTAACTCTAAACCTCATGCTCTTTCCAATATGCCAAGGTTGCTTAATTTCTAGTTCAAAATGTGCACAAAATTCTAACAAAAATGACATATAATAAAAAGAGAATCCTTAACAATAACCCTAAAGATATGAGAAACAATTTATTTCTGAAAGGAGGAATGGAATTAGATGACATCTCCTTGGACCAGTTAGGGATACTTTGAAATGAGGTTACATAGACTCTTATCTTGTAGCCAAGAGAGAGAAAAAGAAAGGAAAGGAGAGGGAAAAAAAGATGGCTATTAGTTCCCTTGCCCACTAGAAGAACAGTTTATACCAGAGAGGTTAAGGACTAGGATGGTTGCTATTGATTCAGTGAAGAAAAGAAAAGTTTTAGAAAGCCTTTGCTTTCCTACTACTACTAAAAAAGAAAATAGCCAAAGGTCACCTCAGAAGACCCATGTAATAAAATATTGCTAACTACTCCTGGTCAAATCAGATTTGACATGAGGATTGAGGCTTTTTCATCTTTTCATTCTAGACTATGAGGCAACATGGAATTTTTTCTAAGTTTTACTCTGGTTCAAAGACAATGGAAAATTTAAAGCAAAAAATTGTTTTGTTTTGTTTTTTTGTTTTGTTTTTTGGGTAAGAGTATTCTACCCTGTGAAAATAAACAAAATGACACTTCCTTAGTAGCGTTAACATGATTTGGGGAGATTAATTATTGGTCTGATTGGCAGCTCAGAAAGGGTAAGATATTAACCACTATCCTGCCACCTTTCCAAACAATTAGAAGATGTGAATCAGCTATTAATTATATTATCAAAGAATTCCTAAACAATTGGGAAGAGGAGAGAAAAATTCAAAGGTGAATTCAAATTCAAATTATTTTTTAATATGTCCAAGTTGCTAGGGAAAGAAGTGAAAAGACAAAAATAATGATATTGCACCTACCTACCCTCAAGATGTCTTCATTTTACTTGTGGGATGTAACATGTACAGAATTACATTTCGAGGTAATTTGAGGATATTCTTGAAGGCAAAAGAACGGGGATGATTACAACCAAGAATAGTATACTCATCAAAACTGAATGCAATCCTTCAAGGAGAAAAAAAAAAAAAAAGAATATTTAATGAAATGGAGGTCTATTGAGCATTCTTTGGGAAAGATCAGAGTGAATAGAAAATTTGACTTTCAAATACAAGATATAAGAGAAACATAAAAAGGCAAATATGAAGGAGAAATCATTAAGGATTCAATAGTATTAAACTGTTTACCTTTCTATATAGAAAGAAGATACATGTGTTTTCTAAGAACTTTATAATTATTAGTTCAGTTACAGAGAGATTCTACATGAAAAGAGAGTGTGGAAGTTAATTATGTTAAAATAAAAAAAAAAATGGATAGGTGAGAAAGAAGGATTCCCTGAGAGAAGAGGGAACAGAGATCAAAAAGGGGGAAATTATCTCAATTAAAAATGACATGCAAGGAAAAGTTTTTAATAGTAAAGGGAGAAATAGTGGAGAGGTGGTATAGGAAATATTCGATCCATCCTCACATCGAATTTGATTCAGAAATCAGAATTCAGAAAAAAAATAGTATGTATGTATATGTACACACCTGTGTGTAATGGGTACATGTGTGTATGTTCATACACACATATATCTACATACTTGATGATTGAAATGTATATTACCCCACAGAGAAGCAGAAGGGGAAAGGAATGAGAGAAATCAGAGGAAGTAATAATTGGAAAGACAAATAAATGGCAGTGGTCAGAAGTTAAAGAGAATTTGTAATCATGATTGTGAATATGAAAGGGATGAATTCACTCATGAAATGGAATTGGAGAGCATAATGAAAACTAAAATCTAAGAACTACAACTGACTGAGAGAAACACAAAGAAAGTTTAAAAAGGAGCTGGCACAGAATCTACTATGCTCAGCTGAAGTAAAAAAGGCAAGGGTAGCAATCATGATTTCAGAAAAAGAAAAAGCAAAACTATGCCTAATTAAGATGGATAGGCAGGAAAACTACATCTTGTTAAAAGGAATCAAGGTCAATGAAATATTATCAATACTTAGCATAGCACCCAAATTCTTAAAGGAAAAGTTAAATGAATTACAGGAAGAAATAAACAGCAAAATCATATTGTTGAGGGACCTCAACTTTCCTCTCTCAGAGCTAGATAAACGTAACAACAAAATAAATAAGAAAAAAGTTAAGGAGATGGATTGAATCTTAGAAAAGTTAAATATGCTAGACTTTTGGAGAAAGTAGAATAGGAACAGAAATGAGTATACCTTTTTCTCAGCTATACATGGCACCTTCAAAAAATTAGTTATGTATCAGGACACAAAAATGCAGAAAAGTAGAAATATTAAATATATCTTTTCAGACCAACTGCAATAATGATTATATCAAATAAAGAGCCATATAAACATAGATTAAATATTGGAAACCAAATAGTCTAATTCTAAAGAATAAGTGGGTCACAAAACAAATCATAGAAATATTGAGCTTTTCAAATTAATTACACAAAAAAGAGAAAACATTCCCTCAGAGGGATCATGGTGTAGCAGAAACAACAACAACAACAACAACAACAACAAAAGATCAAGGTAAAGCATTTGTTTTCCTAAGACAGTTTAAGAAGACCCCAGGAAAGACTTGACTTCTAGAGTCAGAGGTTTGGCCTGAGTGAAGTGTAAACATCTCTAGGCTGACTTTACAGGATTAACAAACAAGAAGCTGAAGTTGGGAGGCAGTCCCAGCCTCAGAAACTTTCATGTCACTGACAAGGTGGGGGCCTGACAGCTAAGCTCAAATAAGAAAGATTTAGGAAATATTAGGAAAAAAATAAGAGTAATCCAGGAAAATCAAGAGAATTATGAAAAGAAAGTCAGATAATTTAAAATAAAGATTGAAAATATAAGGGAGAAAATAATTCCTTGAAAATTACAATTGTTCAAAGGGAAGTCAATGATATTCTAAGACATCAAGAAATAAGACAAAATTTGAAGAATGAAAATAATAGAAGAGAATATGAAACATCTCATCAGAAAAACAACAGATTGAGGAGAAATAATCATAAGAATAGTTGGACTATCTGAAAATTCTGATAAAAAAAGAATCTTTATGTCATATTATATAAGAAATTATTGAGAAAAATTTCCCTGAAGTTCTAGAACAAGAAGGCAGTACAAAGATAGGGGGGGAAAATCCACAAATCAGTACCTGAAAGTGATTTCAGGAGAAAAATTTACAGGAATATCATAGTCATTTCAAAGCTTCCATGTTAAGGAGAAAAATACAGGAAGTGACAAGGAAAAGAACAAAACAAAACAATTTAAATGTCATGGAACTACAATAAGGATTACACAAGACCTAGCAGGTATTACTTTGAAGAAGTGAAATACAGAATACTATATTTCATAGAGCAAAAAAGCTGAAGCTACAAACAAGGGTAATTTACTCAGGAAAGTTAAGGATAATCCTGATTTTTAAAAAAAGATATTTAGTAAACTGAAAGACTTTCAGGTAGTTGTGACAAAAACTGCAGAACTTAAGGGAATTCGACATGTGACATTCAGGAGAAATATAAGGTAAAGTAAATACTAATTGTGAGGAACTCAATAAGGTCAAATAGTTTACTTCTTATATGTGAAAGTATTATCAGTATTCTTATGACTGTCATTTTAAGGTCAGACAATGCTATGGCCTCTCAGTGGGAAGGTCAGAGAACAGTAACTGCCTCTTAGTCTCCTTGAATTACTATCGTCCTCTCACAAGAAGAGAAGAAAAGGTATACTAGAGGTAAAATAAAGTTATATATTGTGTTCCCAACAGGTAGTTTGAAAGAAAGACTTGGGCTAAGCTGTGAATGATAGTATAGTTCTTTTTAAAAAAAATATTAAAGCTTTTTTTTTTTTGCAAAACATATACATAGTTAATTTTTTAACATTTACCCTTGAAAAATCTTGTCTTCCAAATTTTTCCCTCTCTTCCCCCTACCCTCTCCCCTAGACTGTAAGTAATCCAATATATATTAAATGTGAAATTCTTCTATACATATTTCCACAATTATCATGCTGCACAAGAAAAATCAGATCAAAAAGGGAAAAAATGAGAATGAAAACAAAATGCAAGCAAACAACAACAAAAAGAGTGAAAATACTATGCTGTGACTCACACTCTTTCCCATAGGTCTCTCTCTGGGTGAAGATGGCTCTCTTCATCACAAGACTGCTCTGTCTGGTGGACAGTTGGTCTGATTGGAACTGGTCTAAATCATCTCATTGTTAAGAAGAGCCATATCCATCAGAGTTGGTCATTGTATAATCTTGCTGTTGTTGTGTACAATGATCTCCTAATTCTGTTCACTTCACCTAGCATCAGTTCATGTAAGTCTCTCCAGGCTTCTCTGAAATCATCCTGCTAATCATTTCTTACAGAACAATAAGATTCCATAACATTCATATGCCATAACTTATTCAGCCATTCTCCAACTGATGGGCATCTATTCAGTCTCCAGTTTCTTGCCACTACAAAAAGAGCTGCTAGAAACATTTTTGCACATGTGGGTCCCTTTCCCTCCTTTATGAATCTCTTTGGGTGGCAACCCCTGATAATAGTCCTGATGGTATGATTCTTAAAAAAAAAAAAAAAAAACTCTTTAGGGAGAGATAAAAAGGATTAATCAGATCATACAAATGAATAAAAAGAAAAACTGATACAGCAGAAGCTAGTGGGGGGGGAGGGGAAAGTGGATAAAGCTAGAATCTTACTCTCATTGGGAATGGGTTAAAGAGAGAACAACATATATATCTAGAAGAGCATAAAAATGTTCTACATTTAGAAAGAAACAAGAGGGCTAGGGGATAGAATGGGGGGAAAGAATAAGGAAGGGACTCTTTGAGGGGTCAATAGTTTAAGGAGTAGGAGGGCAGGGTAGTGGGTAGAAGTAAGGAGTGAGGAAGATAGTGAGGAAATATCAGAAGGAGGAAAATACACAGCAAGTAATTAATTATACCTTAGAATATATGAATGGGATGAATTTACCCATTAAATGAAACTGATAGTAGATTAAAATGTTTAATTAAATTAACTGAATTATTCAAAACTTAAATGGAAAATAAGAAAAAATATAAAAAGAAAAAAACAGAAACAGAAAATATTGCCATGTACAAAATTCCATTTTAAGAAAACCTATATAATAAATGCTACACATTGTGTTCTGAGCTGCCCATCTTTTTCTTGGCTTCTTTATAGTTTTCTGTTGTCCTCTGCTAAGCACTTGTTACTTCATTATTTTCTCTCCTTTTTTTCCTCTCCTCAAGAAGGCTACAGTTAAGCACAGATATATTTATAAATATCTCTCTCTGTCTCCCTTTCCCTGCCTCTCTCTTTGCCTACACACACACACACACACACACACACACGCATATGTCCATATATGTACAGATACATATACATACATATAAGTAGATATTTGTAATTGTACACATATATATTCATATATATATCTATGTAACGTTATATTACACTTATTTATCCTGTTTCACTGAAAATGATTAACATCATCCTTCATAAGTCCAAGTTTACTAAATCCACAAACTCATTATTTCCTAAATCACAGCAATATTCCAACTTTATACTTTCTCATTATTTTAAAGTCTAAAAAAATATTGATTAATATAGGTGACATACAGTGTAGTTTCTTTATTTTTCTCTTTTGATTAAATGTATTTTAGCTTTAACTTTGAGATCAATGATTACTACTCCTGCTTACAATCTAATAGTGGAGACATAAACAAATAAATATTTACCAAAAAAATTACATACATTTATTTCTAATAAATTTGATTCCTTATCATTTTTGTGTGTATCTCTTATTTCTTATCCCTGCTGACTCCTCTGCTTTACTTCTACCTGCTACCTTGCCTTGCTAATATTTAATTTACTCTTTCTCCAAGGATCTCTTCCTTTTACTTGACTCTAATCCTTTTCCTTCCTCTTTATTCTATTCCTATTAATCTACACACATTTCTATTGCCCTCCCTTATCCTACTATCTTCCCCTTTATTTCTTTATAAATATAGAAGACTTTTAAATCCTTCTAGATATATATGCATTGTTTCCCCTTTAACCCATTCCTGATGTGAATAGGATTACAGAACTACCAGAGGGCTAGTACTTTAGTAGCCCTTGTTTCCCCATCTAATTCCTCTGTGTCAGTTCTTGCTTTAGCACTTTATTCATATAACATAATTACTTTTTATCTTTTTCTACACAGTTTTATTTTTTTAGAATCACACTATCCTCAGGTCTACCCCACTCCTTCTTTCAAACCATCCAATTATTAATGACAATCTTTAGTTATATGGTTTTTATTTCCATATAAAACATAAACAGTTTATTGAATCTTTTGAAATTAGTCTTTGATGCTTACCTTATATTTCTCTTGGATCTCATATGTCAAATTTTCTAATAAGTTCATGTTTTTTTGCAAGGAAATTCTGAAAGTCAGGTAATTCATTGAATATTCACTTTTTTTTCTTTCAGGATTATGTTCAATTTGAGGGGAAGTATGATATTTTCAGCTGCAACCCTACTTCTTTTGCTCTTTGGTATATAGTGTTCCAAAATCTGTGGTCTTTTAATGTAGCCACTACTAAGTCTTTTGCGATTCTAATTTTGGCTTTGACATATTTGGATTTTTTTTTCCTTGTTGCTCATAATATTTTCTCCTTAATCTGGAGATTTCAGAATTTGGCTATGATGTTCCCGTAGGTTTTGTTCATAAGATCTCTTTCTGGTGTGATTAGTAGATAAAAATTTGAATTCAACAATATATTGCTTTCAGGAAATGCTATAAAAATGAGAAATACACATGAAAATAAAATAAAAGTTAGGAGTAGAATTTATTAGATCCAAAAAATAGAGTCAAAGATTATCTCAAAAAAAAAAAAAAAAACTAAAGCTAAAATAGATTTAATTAAAAGAAAAATTAAGGAAACTATACTATGTGCCATCAACATTATCCAATATGAGTTTTATACCATTTAAAATAACAAGTACAAAATACATGAGAATATACCTGCCAAAACAGACACAAGAATTATATGGACATAGATATGAAACATAAATGTAAAACACCAATAATGTCAGATATAGATACCTGAAGTGATATTATTATTCATGGGTACATAAAGCCAATATAATAAAACAATGACAATTTTACTTAGGCTAATATATTTATTCAATGCTATCCCAATTAAGTTACTAAAATAATTATGTTACTGAATTAGAAAAAAAAAACAATAATAAAGTTCATTTAGAAGAATAAAAGGTCGGGAATGTTAAGGAAAGCAGGGGGAAAAGATATAAAAGAAGCAGATTCAACAGTATCAAACCTTATAATATATTATAAGATGAGAGCATTGTTGAAATGTGAAATGGATAATTTTGATTATTTTAAATTAAATTTTCTTATGTAAATAAAATTTTTGCTGCCAAGTACCAAAGGAATACTGAGATTTGAGGGAGAGGGTTGTGAGGGATCTTCATACATTATTTCCCAGATAGTATGTTATTATGTTGGAATATTGTTGTGATGTACAAAATGATGAGTTGGTTGACTTAGAAAGACATGGAAAGACTTGAACTTATGGAGGTAGATGCTAAATACCTTCAGAGAAACTGATGACAAGTAGAAATAAGCAAAGTATGGTCTTATAAAACTGTGTAAGAATGAATATATGGATGTTTATAGATATCTATACATATCCATATCTCTATCTATATGTGCCCATAATTAATTGTATTCTTCTTTAAGGGTAGGGCAGGGAATAGGAAGGGGAGGGAATTAAGTAAAAAAGTACAAAGAGACAGATAGGGGGCACATTGGATAGAGCACTAGCCTTGGAATCAGAAGGACCTGAGTTCAAATGTGGCCTGAGATACTTGATCTTTACTAATTGTGTGACCCTGGTCAAGTCACTTAATACTGATTGCCATGCCAAACAACAACAACAATAACAACAACAACAAAACAAAAACTCATAAAAAGTCACCTAAAAGTGCACAGCCAAAAACAAGAGAAAACATACAAGGAAGGAAAAAAAGCTAAGCAGCATTGAAAACAATGTGTAGTATGTATTATATAGGTTTTGTTGAAAGGGAAATTAATTGTTTCATATTAAGTCCTCTCTTTTGTTCTGTGTACATGGCATTTTTTTTTCCTTTTCACATTTTGTATTTAAGTATAATTTTAAAAATATTTTAAAAGACAATGCTATAAACCCTAAAATAGTATAAAAACTGGGGAGAAAAAATTTTCAAGAAAGAATTTACTATATTCCAAGTACTTTGCTAAGCATTGTAGATACAAAAAAGAGGCAAAAAAAACTCTCCTTAATTTCAAGAAGCTTACAATCTAATAGTGGAGACATAAAAAAATAAATATTTACCAAAAAAATTACATACAAAACAAACAGGAAATAATTAAAAGAAAGAGGATACTAGACTTAAGTGGGATTGGGAAGGACTTTCTGTAGAAGGTGGGATTTAAATTAGGACTTTTAGAATACTGGAAAATACAAGAGGCTGTCATGATGAAGGAGAACATTCTAGGAATGAGAAACAGGCAGAGAAAGCATCCCTAGCCAAGGGATGTAAGTGTCTTATTCATGGAACAGCAAAGAGGATAGTATCACTGGCTCCAAGAATATGTGGAAAGAAAAAAGGTATAAGAAAACAGAAAAGGAGGAGGGAGCTAGTTTATAAAGAGCTTTGAATACCAAAAGACAATATTGTATTAGATACTTGAGATGATAGAGAACCACAGGAATTTACTGAGTGTGTATCAGATTGTGGCATGGTTGGACTTGTATTTTAGGAAAATTACTCTGGTGCCTGAATGGAAGATGGATTGGATTGGGGAAAAGCTTGAGACAAGCAGACCCACCAAGAAGCTATTTCATTTTTTTCAAGAGACTATTTCAATAATCCAGTCATGAGGTCATGAGGAACTACATCAAATTAATGGCAGTGTTAGTAGAGAGAAAGGACCTTGTTTGAGAAATGATATGAAGATGAAATCAACAGGGCCTCACAGCAGATTGAATATAGGGGAAGGAAAGTAAGAGAGAAGACTTTTGAATGACACCTAGGTTATAACAATAAACAAAAGCAATAAAAATCCAAAAATCATATGATTATATCAATAGATGCAGAATGAGGAATTTTACAAAATATAAATGTTTTCTTATTTAAAAAAATAGAAACCAATAGTAGGAATCAACAGTAGGAATCAATGGAGCCTTTCTGAAAATGATAAGTAGTATCTATCTAAAATCAAGAACAAACAATATCTGCAAGTAGGATAAACTTGAACCTTTCCCAATAAGATCAGGAATGAAGCAAGGATGCAAATTATTTCCATTATTATTTAATATTGTACTAGAAATGCTAACTATAGCAATAAAACAGGAAAAAGAAATTAAAGGAATAAAAAATAAGAAATGAGGAAACAAAACCATCACTCTTTGCAGATGATAAGATGGTATATTTGGAGAACCATAGAGAATCAACTGAAAAACTAGTTTAAATAATAACTTCAGCAAAGTTGCAGGATATAAAATAAACATGCACAAATCAACTGTATTTCTATATGCTATTGACAAAATCCAGTAGCAAGATCTAGAAAAATTCCATTTATAATAACTATAGACAATACAAAATAACTTGAGAGCCTAGCGGCCAAGACAAACTCAGAGATTATATGGATACATTTACAAAACATTTTTCACACAAATAAAGACAGATCTAAACAAATGGAGAATATTATTTGTTCATGAGTAAGCTGAGCCAATATAATAAAAATGACAATTCTACCTAAACGAATTTGCTTATTCAGTGTCATACCAAGCCAATTGCCAAAGAATTATTTTATAGCGCTAGAAAAAATAGTAACAAAATTCATCTGGAAGAACAAAAGGTCTGTAATTTCCCAGGAATAAATGAAAAAATGTTAATTAAGTCAGACTTCAAACTATATTACAAAGCAATAATCTAGTACTGGCTAAGAAATAGTAGTAAATCAGTGGAATAGATTAAGTGCACAATACACAGTACTAAATGATCACAGTAATCTCGTGTTTGACAAACCCAAAGTCCCAAGTTTTGGAGATAAGTACTCCCATTTGACAAAAATTGCTGGGAAAACTGGCAGAAACTAGGTATAGATACCACCATGTCACATCATATACCAGGATAAAGTCAAAATGGATAAATGATTTAAACATCTAACAAAATATAGAGGAGTACAGAAAATGTACTTGTCAGATTTATGGATAAGGAAAGAATTTAAGACCAATGAGAAATAGAAGATTACAGGAAGCAAAACAGAAAATTTTGATAATACATGATATGATAATATATTTAAAGAATCCTAGAGAATCAACTAAAAAACTACTAAAAACAATTTATAACTTTAACAAAGTTGCAGGATATAAAATAAATCTGCATCTAACAGCAAGAGATATATTAAAAAATTCCATTTGAAATTATTGTAGATAACATAAAATATTTGGGAGTCTTCCTGCCACAGCAAAGTCAGGAACTCTATGAACACAATTAAAAACACTTTCTGTTCAAGTAAAGTCATTTGGGAAAATATGAAAATATGAAAGTGCTCATGGATAGGCTGAGCTAATATAATAAAAATGACAATACTACCTAAGTTAATCTATTTATTCAGTGCCATATCAATCAAACTTTCAAGAAATTATTTTACAGAGCTAGAAAGAATAATAACAAAATTCATCTGGAAGAACAAAAGGTCAAGACTTTCAAGGAAATTATTGAAATAAAAATGCAAATGAAGGTGACTTAGCTGTATTAGACCTAAAACTATATTATAAAGCAGCAGTCATCAAATCCATTTGGCACTCGCTAAGAAATAGAGTAGTTGATCTGTGGAATAGGTTAGATTCACAAGACATAATAGTTAATCACTGCAGTAATCTAGTGTTTGATAAACCCAAAGACCTCAGCTTTTGGGATATGAATTCACTATTAGACAAAAATTGCTGAGAAAATTGGAAATTAGTATGGTAGAAACAAGGCATTGACCCACACCTAACATCCTCTATCAAGAGAAGGTCAAAATGGGTTTATGATTCAGACATAAAGAATGATAGCATAAGCAAATTAGAAGAACAAAGGATAGTCCACCTTTCAAATCTGTAGAAAAGGAAGTAATTTGTGATCAAAGAAGAACTAGAGTACATTATGGAATGCAAAATGTATACTTTTGATTATATTAAGTTAAAAAGTTTTTGTACAAACAAAACAAATGCAGACAAGATTAGAAGGGAAATAATAAACTGGGGAAAATGTTTATATCCAAGGATTCTGATAAAGGCCTCATTTCTACAATACATAGAGGACTGGTTCAAATTTATAAGAATTCAAGCCATTCTCCAATTGATAAATGGTCAAAGGATACGAACAGACAATTTTCAGATGAATAAATTAAAACCATTTATAGTCATATGAAAAAATGATCTAACTCACCATTTATCAGAGAAATGCAAATTAAGACAACTCTGAGATACCATTATATACCTCTCAAATTAGCTAAGATGTCAGAAAAAGATAATGATGAATATTGGAGAAGTTGTAGGAAAACTGGGACACTAATACACTGTTGGTGGAGTTGTGAACTGATCCAAGCATTCTGGAGAGCAATTTGGAACTATGTCCAAAGGGCTATCAAACTATGCATATCCTTTGATCCAGTAATGTTTCTACTGGACCTGCATTCCAAAGAGATCTTAAAAAAGGAAAAAGGACCCACATGTTCAAAAATATTTGTAGCAGCCCTTTTTGTAATAGCAAGAAACTGGGAACCTCAGTAGATGCCCAAAACTTGGAGAATGGTTGAATGTTATAGTATATGAATGTTATGGAATATGATTGTTCTATAAGAAAAGATCAGCAGGATGATTTCAAAGAGACCTAAGAAACTTATAAGAACTGATGCTCAGTGAAGTGAATAGAACCAGGAGAACATTATACACAGCAACAGCAAGATTATGCAATGATTAATTCTGATGGACATGACTCTTTTCAGCAGTGAGGTGATTCAGGCCAGTTCCAATAATCTTGTGATGGAGAGAGACATCTGTAACCAGCGAGAGAATTGTGGGGACTGAGGGTGGATCACAACATAATATTTTTACTTCTTTTGTTGTTGTTTGCATTTTGTTTTCTTTTTTCATTTTTGCCTTTTTTGATCTGATTTTTTTTTTTTTTTTTTTTTTTGCAGCATGATAATTGTGGAAGTATGTATAGACATGTTCAACATATATTGGATTATCTGCAATCTAGTGAGGGAATGGGGGGAAAGGAAGGAAAAAATCTGAAACAATGTTTTTCAAAGGTAAATGTTGAAAATTATCTATGCATATGTTTTGAAAATACAAAGCTTTTATAATAAAAAAAATTGATAATATGAAATTTAAAAGCTTTTGTCCAAATAAAACTAATATAGCCAAAATTAGAAGGAAAACAAGAAACTGGGTGGGGGAGGGGAAATATAGCAAGTTTCTCTGATAAAGATCTCATTTCTCAAGTGATTAGGGACCTAAACTAAATGTATAAAAAATAAGACCCATCCCTTAGTTGATAAATGATTAAAAGTTATGAACAGGCAGTTTTTAGAAAAAGAAACCAAAGCAATCAATAACCACATAAAAAAATACTCTAAATCACTACTGAAAATGATTTAAGATGATTCTAAAAGGCCCATGATGAAAAATGCTAGTTACCTCCAGAGAGAACTGATGAGCTCTGAAAGCAAACCAAAACATAGTTTGTTTAGTTTTTTTTAACTGTTTTTATTGTTAAATTTTGCATGTGTTTTTTCTATAACATGGCTAATATAGAAGTATGCTTTGTGTGACTTCACATATATAATTTATATCAAATTGCTTGCCTTCTCAAGAAGGAGGACTGTAAAGAGGGAATTTGGAATTTAATATGCTGTTGAAATTTTTTTTACATGTAATTTGGAACTATTTGGTGAAATAAAAATAAATTTTTAAAAGTATATATTTTAATATATATTTCTATCCTTTAAAGAGCTTCTATTTCACTGATATAGATTATACATGTGAAGTAATCTTGAGTCTGCCTCTTCCAACAGAAAAATTGAGTCCTTCCAGACTGTGCTACTACTCCATTCTTCTGATAAGAGGAACCCAAGACAGAGAACTGGTTCAAACAGTCCAATGGAAAGGAAAAGAGCCAGTAAAGTAAAAGCAAGTACTTAAGAAGTTCTTGTTGAAGATCCATTTATTAGTTCTGGTTAACAGTGGCTCTCATGCTCTCAGTTATGTTTTTTTCTACTAGGATCTCTTCTCAATTCTACTACCAATGGTAAGGCCACCTTCTATTAGAAGTTCTACCAGTGAATGGAATCAATTTGCAATGAGGAATGTCTTGATACAGGTTAAAAAATATGTAGAAGATACTAAAGTCCATCACAAGAAAATGAGGAGTACAGACAGTAAAGCTAGCCTGTCTCACAAATGCAGTAATCTCACAGAGCCACAATTTGCACATCACTAAATAAAAAAACAATGTATTTGCACAATTCTCTAAACTCTCTCCCCAAAAATAAAGGCATTGCTAACTCAGTATGTGCATACCACATATCTTGACACCAACCTCCCTGCAAAAAGTTGTGTAGGTTATACGGTTGTCCTGAGATTCAAGAGCAGAGTCATTCTTTTGAAGTTGTTTTTGTAGAATGTGTCGCTACTCTGAGGTTAAGCCTTCCATAGCTGAGCTTCCCCACAAAAGCTGAGTAAATAGTATATGGCTCCTCTAACAAAATGAGCAATTTCCATCCATATCCATAGTCTCTCACTTCAAATGTTATCATCCAGGTTCTTCCAGAAAAATTTGGAATATTGTCCTCATTTACCAGAAAGGGAAGTAGAGTTGTAGCCAGGGAACGTGTCTTGAATCTCAGTTTACTTACTCCTAAGACTGGTATCTAAGGGCCAGAGCACATTTTCCCCCTTTTAAGGAGAAGTAAGGAGGATTAACGTAATTTCTCTCAAATCCCCTGCATTTCCACAGCTCTGGGAGCACAGTCTCACTCACCATGGGGGCATTTATTTTAAACTACTCCCAGCATGAACTGGCGGGAGCTAAGAAAATACCACCCACTCCTCCCTAGCCCCCCATAACACACACACTCTTGTTTTCAAATTCCTTTTAGGTTTGGAACTTATTTGAACAATTTTCATTTTGAAACATAAAAAGGTGGAGGAATCCAGCCCTTCTTTGCTAACAGTGGACAAAGATAAGCATCTCTCCACAAAGGTACAAGATTATGTTACTCTTCTGGAATCCTGGTAGCCGATTCAAGTTGTTTTTGAAGCACAATGCTACCCATGAGGCCTAAGCTAAAAGAACCAGACATTCCAGATTGACTCAAATAATTCCATTTTTTTAATGTAATGTTCTGGCATCTTAGTGATTTCCATATTTGTTCCAGTTTTCATCACACCCTATGATATTGAATGGCGAGACCAAGAACAAAATGCCTCTTTCAATAACTGGGATGTTTCCCTACCTTATGGCTGTCAGGTACTGGACAAAGTTTATCAAGAACTACAAGGGAAAAAATACCATCTCTTTGTTCAGGAAGTGCATTTCCCTGAAACAAAAGCAGAAAACAAAACAAAACAAAGAACACCCAAACAACAAAAAAAGTGTTTGTGGCTTTCTGGGGCTCTTCGCAGAAATATAAAAGCTGGAAGCTACGGAGAACTTTGAAGAATGCTTTTCATAAAATAAAGGCCCAAAAAGGAATTTTGTCTGTGGTTTCTTCTCAGAAAGGCATGTGTTGACTATTCAGTGTAGAGAGAGAGTTCCTTTAGTAACTCTTGAGACCCAGGAGTTTTTCTGAAAATCAAGTGAGATAATGTATATACAGAGCTGTGTAAGCCTCAAAGCACAAAGAAATGTCAATGTCAACTATTTTTATTTTTAAAAAGCAAGTCCTAATGCTTTGAGAAAGGAACTTTGGGAGGGAAAGAATCAGTCATGATCATTTGGGATCTAGTTGGAGACACTCACCTGCTCTAAGCCTATTTCAGCATCATCGGTATTGCCCATAAAATGTCCAATAATACTTGGACTGTGAAGTATAACAGGTTAACTGAGGAATGAGAGATGGATCTCCCAGTCCTATATGTCAATCACAGCATGTTTGGATTATCCCATAAAGAACACTTGGTTAATTGATTAATTGAGCCCAATAATTCTCAAATAGCTTAAACTAGTCCCAGATGATTTCCTTTTCAATTATAATAATAAAAAAGATATTGAAACAAATCTTGGAGATAAACATTCTTACAACTTAGAGCTTGAACTAATATGACTGCTGTGGATATAATGTAAAGTCAGAAGATGCAGAAATCATAATCTTAGAGCTTGAAGGGACCTCAGAAGCCATCCAGTCCAGCTCCTTCATTTTATAGACAAGGAAGTGAGACTCAGGGAAATCAAATGATTTACATTTGCGGTCATACAGGTGAATATATCAGAAGTGGGATGCAAACCTGAGTATCCATTCACATTACTAAATCTATATTTCTTATGATTATAACATGACATTTATTTTAAAAAATGATTGTGGCCAGTTAGTGGATAACTCACTCCTCTCCCTAACTACTTTGTATGTATTGTATATGTATTCTATACATCCTGCTGCATGGAATTGTAAGCTCATGGTGGCAGAAACTGCCTTATCTTTAAAACTCTAGCACTTATCTCAGTGGGTAGCACATAGAAGTTATTACAGAAACTTTTATTGATTCTTATCTACTTTAGATCATCGTTTATTATTAGCATTTTATTATAAATTGATATTTATAATAGTAACATGATTATTTTAATAATTTACCAATGAATCTGTGTCACTGAGAAAGTTTTGAAAAAAAATTAACCAATTAATCAACCAGCATTTATTAAGCATCTACTATGAGCAAGTAAAGTCATATATTAGATTCTAGAGAAAGAAAGACAAAAATGGACAATAGTTCCTGGTTCAGGGAGCTTACTCTCTCTATGGGAGGTAGACAGCATATAAGAATACACAAAATAAAAATAAAGTCATTTTTGTGGGGGAAGGCACTCACCACTGGGAGGATTAAAATATATTTAAAATGAACTTTATAGTCTTCCTCATTTGTATCTTTGAAAGAAATTCCATTTCATTTTAATAGTGGATGCTGTTATATGGTTTAAGTTTACAACTTGACCTACTTTAAATGTTCATAGCTAAACATGGTCACTAGAGTCTACCTATTTTTAAAAGAAATCCACTATTTGGGTATGAGGAATATAAAACATCACATCACAAACACCTCATCCATTAGATTGAATGTCTTTTTTATGTAGGTCTTGTATCAAGACAGTAGCTGTCATCGACTCCTGATTATGTAGTGAGGTAGAATAGCTTCTAAGGGACATACAGTTCCCCAAAGAGGAAGGACAACATTGATGAGACCAGTGCACAAAGAAAGAAATAAACTAAAAAGCCATTTTGGTCTCTGTTCCATTAGAAACACATGGAAGAAAAAATAAGGTTTGCCAAATGGAAATGTACTAAATCATTGGGGAAATAAATGTTATTTTTAAGCTTCTAAGAGGATATTACAAATAATGCAGAGGACTTGGGGGAAAGAATGGAAACAGTTCAAATAGTGAGTGTCCATTTAACCCTTGGAATAGGGCAGGGCTATCAAAAAGGCACAGTGGAGAAGTCATAACACCACTGAACTAATTCTGAGTCAGGAGATGTGGGTTCTGCTTATGTCTCTGGCACAAATGAGCTTATTGACTTTGAGTATGTCATATGAGCTCTCTGTGCTTCAGTTTTTTTTTTTTTTTTTTTTTTTTTTAACATGGAATATGGAGATTGGACTAGATGATCTCTGGACTAGATAATGCTTTCAGTTCTAAGACCTGAATGCATGCTCCGTGAAAGGGCATGGTAGTTGTGAATAGGACATGTGGATTTTTTTGGATTGTGTAGAGTTTATATTGGGCTAGCCTGGACTCTTGGTAAGCTGCCTAGTAAGAAGCAGATATTTGTCAAGCATCTAGGACAGACATAAGTCTCAGCATGAGGATAAAAAGATCTGGCAAAGCAAGAGACAGATAAGTTCAACACTTAGAGTAAAACTTATCTTTAAAAATAGGACTGGTACTGGAATACCAATGTCAGCCTGTCAATCAAAAACAAGTATATATTGTGATAGAGCATATTGTGCTATAAGAAATTATGAAAGAAGTGGTTTCAGAGAAATCTGTATGATCTGATGCAGAGTGAAGGGGACAGAACATCGATGACAACAGTGTGGTCAAGACGAACAACTCTGAAAATATTAAGAATTTTAATCAGTACAATGACCAGCCATGATTCCAAAGGGCAGATAATGAAACATGCTATTCACTACTTGATCTAGAGGTAGAAGGAGGCAGTTATATTTTTGGAGATATGACCAATTCAGAGATTTGTTTTGCTCGAAAACACATTTGTAATGAGTTTTGTTTTTTCTCTCATCCTCAGAGAAGGGGATAGTGAGAAGGTGAGAAAGTGAATGTTTTGCTGATTGAAAATATATGTGTGTATGTATATATGTTATATATGCATATGCAATTCTTTAAAAATAGCAAAACAACCTAACAGTCATTTATTGAGCACCTTCTATGTGACAAATCTTGGGAATATAAAGACAGAAATAAACCAATCCCTAGAAGCTTATATTCTATTAACTAGATGGTATATATATGTATACATATATGGAAAATATAAACAAAATTGTACAAGTCTCTTTGATAGTTATTGGGAAGCCCAGTCCTATCTGTGATGGCAAACATTTAATCTCTTTCCTTGGCTATCAAGACCTTCAATTACTAGATATTTTGATCACTTTAATGTTATAATCTGTTGCTCCCCAGTATTACCTCTCTACCTGAAAGATCATTATAAGCCATGCTCTATTATATCCATAGATTGTCACAGCCAAAGAATTCATTGCTAAGTGATCAGTCACACTATATGTCTCTCTATTGAATTCGATATGTTGTTATTCATTTTTCATTTCTTTAGATACTGCGCTCCACTTTTCCCAACTCTCTCTCTCTCTCTCTCTCTCTCTCTCTCTCTCTCTCTATATATATATATATATATATATATATATATATGTATGTATAATGGCACTGGAAGAATATTGGTATTAAAAAGATAATCTTTTTTTCTGAGAGAATTCTGGGATTATTAAACGAACTTCTGAGTTTTTTTTTTTTAAAAGGAGAATCAGATTGCGCTTCTCCTTGCACTTAATTATTTCCTTAACAAAGATTGATTCTTATGCCTCATCATGGTGCAAGAAGACTTGAATTCTCAAAGGTTTTGCCAATAGAGCCCAAACTCTAGCAGATTTTGCCATGTTGGAAAGATCCTGAAGATAAACAAAATCTCTTTTCCAAAGACAAATTTAGCTTTTTCTTCTTCCTAAATAGCAAGATGCTTAACTTCCAAAGGTGAATTCTTCATCCTACTGCTGGCATGGGAATCTAAGAAAGACTGAAAATTTTCCTAGTTTGTTTTTTTCCCCAGTTCTAGGAAGTTTGGTACTATACATTTGTCACTGAAACAAAGCAGAAAATTTTTTCATGTAAATCTCCCCATAGTAGCAGGAAGAAGTCATGATTTTCCTCTGTGTGGGGCATTGAATTTGGATGAAGGATTGGTAGTCCTAAATCCCAAGGCAAAGTTTCTAGAGAGCATCATTGGTTACTTTCCTTTTTCCTTCAGTCTTCTGAAGACCTTTGGCTTCATTGGCGTATCTAGATTCCAGTTCTTAGTTAGTTTTTAAGAATTGTTAATTATCCTTTAACTAATATTAAGTTAATATTTTAATTAGTTTTTAAGTATTGCCAACAGCTTGATAATGAGTCCATACTTAGCTAAGCTGGATCTCACACAACCATCTAATGCAGAACATCTAATGGGTTTCTGTTCTCCAGGCAAAGTCTTTAAGAGCCCAGGATTAGTCATCCCTATTACATAAAGAGATGTCTTTTTAAAGTAATTAACTCCTTCCTTGTTCTTCTATCCATATAGTTCCAAATCAGTATAGAACCTGGACACAGACATCTCCTGTACGTACAAGGATACTAGCTTTTGTTTTTATTATTTTTTTAAGTCAGTTACTCAGACTGACAACCTGGGTGTCATTCTTAATTCTTCACTCTCTTCCTTCAAATCCAATCACTTGACAATTCCTGTCATTTCTACCTCTCTCTCTTGGCTTCTAATGCTTTTGAGTTTCAGTTGAAGTCTCTTTTCTCTAAGTCTTTCCTAGTCTCCTTAATCTTAGATCCTTCCCTCCATTGATGACCTCCACTGACAATAATCCAGGTGTGACAGGATTAAGGTTTAGGCTGGAGGCGGTGTTTTTTTTTTTTTTTTGTTTTGTTTTTTTTTGTCTTTCTGAGTTGATGACAAAGAAGAAAGATTCAAGTTTGGAGTGAAGAGAAAGGAACAGATGTTACAGACAATTCAAAGGAACAATCAAGAGGGTTGGTGACTGAACATTTCCTTCATGGAAAACATTACAAGATTTAGAGCTGAATGGTTCCTTGGAGGTCAAGACAGATTATCATTTTACATATGAGAAAACTGAAGCCTAAAGATTTTAAAGGACTTATCTAGGGTCACACAGTAAGAATCTGAGGCACAATTCAAACTTGTATCTTCCTGATTTCAGGCCCAGTGTTCTATCCACTGCACCACCTGAGCACTGCTTAGGCAGATTGACTTTAACAAACTGAATGAATTGCATAGGGATGGTAGGAAATATAGACAGAATTACCAAAGTGTCTGAGGGGGCTGAAGCTTGGGTATGACTATAGAACTCTGCTAAAAATAAGAGCATTAAGCTACCAGTAGGTCAAAATATTAAAGTATTTTAAAAGCAAGACTATTTTTTCTCTCAAAAAATGACCTCATTCCAAAGAAGAAAGTGCTGATTAATTATGGAGTCCAGATTAATCCCTGGAAGGACGAATCCCTTGGCTGAAAGCAAGAAATTTGGTGCACCATGCTTGATGTGAAGTCCAGACTCAGCCAAAGCTTACAGCAGGTTCCAAATGTTTTGAATCTAAGGTTTTCTGTGGTGGCTGACAGATTGAACTTGATTACTAGGGTGAAGCAGTGGAAAGGTCTAGGCATTGGCAAGGTAAGCAGCTCCCCATCATTCTAGCTAAGAAATAGGTCAGCCCTCCCTCATTTCCTCCTCCTCTTCCTCCTCCTCCTCCTCCTCCTCCTCCTCCTTCTCCTTCTTTCTCCTCCTCCTCCTTCTCCTTCTTTCTCTTCCTCCTCCTCCTCCTCCTCCTCCTTCTCTTTTTCTCCAGAGTAGGTTCATCCTGTACCGTCATGTAGTTGAGAACTAGACTAGTAAAGCTTTTAAAGATTACTATCACCATAATGGTGAGACAATTATTGGGCTTCAGCCTGGTTCAGTCCTGGAGCCAAGAAGGGTAATTAGATCCTGGCCAATAACTGGAAAGTATTTCAGGAGAGGAAGAACCACCCCCTCCTTTTTTTTTTCTTCTTCAAGGGATAGGGTTTGTATGATTGCCTATGTGAGTGAAGATGTATTAATTACTTTGGATTTGAAAGATTTAAAAAAAAAAAAAAACCACAGCCTTTTGCTATAGTCATCTCTGAGACAATTCCAGATGCACACTGCTGGAGAATGTCAATGAGGCCAGAGATCAAGAGAAAAGTCTGGAGGTGGACATTTCTAGACTGGTACTTGACTTTTTTTGTGAGGTGATATTAAAAAGTCTGGAACTGGAATACTGAATTTTATTATGTAACATGGATGCTAATATCAGAAGAGGAGCTCAGAGCAGCTAAGGAAATGCTTGCACCTGTCAGGAGAATTAATCAGCACAAGCCCTATTCCCCATTCTCCTGGTTCCCATCTATGCCCAAGGAAAAGAAAAAAGAGAACCATCTGGCTGCCCAATGACTGAAGTCAACTCAAGCTTTAAATATTATATTCAAATAAACTGTGGGCAAAATCAGGATTCTTCTCACCTACCTCATAGGATTACTGTGAAGATCAAATGAGATAATAATATATGTAAAATGCTTTGCAAACATTTAACTGCTATATAAACACTTAGTTATTGTTATTTTTCTCAGATACATCAAACTTAAGAAAAGGAATTAAAGATTGAGGAGAAAATTTCTGGGAACAGAAAAGGGCACAGACATGAATAGAAGGATAAAAATATTTTTATTGGGTACATATGTGCTAGCCAATGAAGATATCAATAGAAAAGTTAGACAATTCCTGTTCTCGAGAGATCCCGTTGTAATTGGAGAGACAAGAGAGACAAAGTTTTAGCTATAAATCTATGGAAAACAATCCATGATCTTTGGCAAAGGTGCCTTTTCTTTAATGTCATATCTACTGGTAAAAGCTTATCAACTCCTGATATTGAACAAAGAACTTTGGGGTCCAAAATTTTCTGTCCTGGGTCTGTAGAGGCTGCTTTGGTATAGTAAGGGTGAAAGCAGTCCCCTGGGATTGCTTTCTGAGATAAAGACTAAGTTCTAGGTTGGAGATCCAATTGGGGTGAAGGTGTGCATGCTTTTCCTCTCAGTATTCTTGATCATATCTGTCTATTGGGGGTAATTAGTTGATCAGCAGCTAATAGTATTTCATGTTCATTCTTTATTATTTAGCCTTTCTTCCATCTTCTTCTTTTAATAATTTAAATTGATTAGTGAATTCCCTAATTTGTCCCTTAAAAAAGAACAGCAACAAACAACAACAATATTTTGCCTCTTTGTTGTAATTGTTGTTTTTGGTGTCTTTTTTTATTTCATTCTGGACATCTTTTACAACATATGGGCTATCTTCTCTTGTGGAATTTTAATCCATGGAATCCTATCCATCTTTCCTCTGAATTCTTTGAAATAGTCTTTCTCAAAGTCTAGAATGCATGTCAGATTATACCCATATTATCTCTCATCTTTCACAAATTCAAGAGGGAGTGATCACTTCAATCTCAGTAAATAATTCCTCCTTGTTAGTAATAACTAGATAGAAAACAGAATTTCCCCTTATTGGTTCCTTCACCTTTTGAATGACAAAATTATCAGATTTTTAAGTCAGGCTTTTGATGTTTCCCAAACTCCTTATTCATAGTCTAGTGACAAAATCATTTGGAAACATTTCTCCCTTTATTGACCTTCACCCAAATATTTTCTAGTTCCTGGATTTTCTTACATGAGTATATCTTCTAAATATACAATGTTATTCCAGCTTTTTTTTTTTTTTACCTATCCTATTTCATTTGGATAGAATATATCCACTCAGAGCCATGAATTTCATCATACTAAGTCCCTGTGATATGTGGTTGTATGTGTGTGTGAAATTTTCCTTATTGAATTAAGACCGCTAGTTCTTGTTCGTTGCATAATCTTTGGGCATTTGAGTTTAGACATTGAAGTCATGAATTTTGCTACTGGATCCTCTCTTGGATTTTGTCTCCTATGAACTTCTGGATAGTTCAACTACTATTTTTTTTCTAGTTTCTTTTGAGCTAGTTTCTATGGCATATACTTTGGGGGAAGGCTTCTCCTTTTCCTATTTAAAAAAAAAATAACTTAAAACCTCTTAACTAGATTTGCAAGACACTAGACAAATACATTCTTACTAGCTTTTTTTATGTATACTCCATGTCTGGCCAGGAATTTGATATTCCCATATTTTAAGCTGTGATATAGAAATCCAAATTCTATTTTCAAAAACCACCTTGGTCAACCATTCATATGCCCAATTAATTTTTCTCTTCTCTATCCCTTCTCTAGCATGGACAACAGTGAAGAAAATACAACTTGCGACCCTATGGTCTTCAGTCTCTTGTCCAAGATAGCATAACTATTGGCACTGCTTTCTGGGTTTCTGCAGGCAGTGTTATTCATGCCCCAAAGACTCACCAGGAACTGGGTGGTTGCCAAGTTGTTTTGAGAAGGCTTGATAGGGTCCTATTATTATATTGTAGACATATAACCCACGACGACAATAGTTCCAAATCTCATTGATGCTATTTGACAACTGTGCTTCATCCAAGGCATTATAGTGTGTCAGTGCTGAGATTGCAAATGGGAGTTAGTTATGTAGGAATATCATGGAACCAGAATCTGGAAATGCCCGGTAGGGATGAGGAGCAGATTAATGGGCACATGGGGGAGACCTAGAGGAGTTTTCTGAAGCTAGACTGCTACCACATTTGGGTTCCTAGCACCTGTTTAGGTTCACCATCTATTCAACATTTTCTCTCTGATTCCTTTTTCACCCCTAACAATCCATAACTAATGCGACATCATAGCAATACAATAGGGTATTTTCTTCAATAGAATGAAAATAAACATAACAAGAAATAGGAATTAATGCACTTGTTTAATCTAAATCAGATTGCTTGTTGTCCTGGGGAGGGGGGTGTTGGAGGAGGGAGGGAGAAAAATTTGGAATACAAAATTTTGCAAAGATGGATGTCGAAAACTATCTTTCTATAATTTGGAAAAACTATTGGGAAAAATAAAATCATAAAGGTAATAGAAAAAAAGAAATAAGAATAAAACAATAATAAGCAAAAACATCACTTTTTTGAGGCAGAAGACAAGTTCAAATTCAACTTTTAACATTTATTACCTTTGAAACTTTGGATAAGTCATTAAAATTCTCAGCCTTCTGCATTGCTTCTAGCATTTCTCACCCCAGCTCTTTGTGATCCTATGAAATGCTTTCACTATCTAAGGTTTTATCTATCTATAAATCTGTGACCCTAGGACAGAAACCAAAGGGGAAGATTTTTGTAATCATTTCTTTATACACAGTAGAGGGTAAACATCATGTTAGTAACAGTAACCATCAAACTCATCTACGACTCTACTTCCTGACTTGCATCCATTTTTCTGCCCCTTTTCCACTGCTTTGTCCTCCCACGTTCAATCGCACATCAGTTTGTACCCTACCACTCACCAGGTATTCTGCAAATGTTCCTGTCCAATGAGAACCTAGGCTGGAGTAACTTCATCACCTGTGTTCTGCATAGGCTTGTAGTTCTCAAATATAACTTTGTCACTCCTGCATCAGCAATAAAGATAGAGCTGAGATATGAAGCCGGATATGTGAGCAGTCCTGAGTTAGGATGAATATAGACCTGGGTAGTAAGAACAAGATGTTATATTGGAAATATTCATTCATACAATTAATATTAATTGCCTAATATGTATCTAGTGCATACACTAGATGCTGGTGGAGATAAAAACATGAACAGGATAAAGTTTTGGCCCTCCAAGAATTACCACTTACTGGAAATAATAGTTATTTAGGCTTTTCAGTCCAGTCTCTTTGTGATCCTACTTGGGGATCACAAATATATTAGAGTGATTTGCCATTATCTTTTCTAGCTCATTTTATAGATGAGAAAACTGAGAGAAATGGGGCTAATTGGCTTACTTAGGGCCACACAGCTAGTAACTTTTTGAGGCTGGTTTTGAACTCGGGAACATGAATCTTCTTGACTCTAGCACTTTATCTACTGCGACATCTAACCCCCAGTAGGGGATAATTAGATAGATACTTTTTTGATATATGAATGAATTCAAGATCTCCTTTTGAACATACTTTCTCATCAATGCTTTTTTATTCTAAGTCAAGGGTCGGCAAATCATGGCCTATCAAATATGACCCAACACCTATTTTTGATAGGCCATAATAAGTTCTATGGGATTCTTGTCCTTGTTCTTCCACAAATCATTCACTAAGAATTCACCTAACATATAAAAGCCTTCCTCTGTTTCTTTTAATCTTTTGGACTACACCAATTGATCTGTCTACTCATGTTACTAGCTTTTCTCATCTTTTAATAACACTTTTTCTGTGCAAGACATCATTGTCAATATGGTGTAGCCTACTCATTCCTATTAAACATTTTCTGATTGTTTGAGGAGTCATATTTTTAATCAAATTTTAAAAGGCACATAATAAGAAGAATGCAGATAGACATAGATACAATTGGAATTAGAATTCCATAAGTGAATACCAAGTACTATAGGATCAGGAAGTTACCAAATTGTTGAGGGCCCATTGGATTTGGCACCCAGGGTAATAAAAAATAATAGATAGTATTTATATAATATCTTAAGTCTAACACTCTACCTACTGAGCCACCTGGCTGCCTCTAAGAAAACAGACACAATTTAACAATTCTATTCAGCTTTAGCAATCCTCTTCATTAAATTGAGTCCCAAAAGTCTTGTGACATCTAGACTGAAGAGGCAGATTGTTTTTTTTTTTTTTGTTTGTTTGTTTTTTTTGTTTTTTTTTTGTTACTAAGAAAAAAGAATTCTTTTGATTCAAAAGTGATATGTCCCTTAGGAAAGGACAGTATTGATTCCTTTCTTCCTTCCTCCCTCCCCCTGCCCTTAATGGGATTAAGGAGGCAGTTTTCTATTGTGAATATGATGGAGACCATTTGATTCAAAGCTGATTTGGTACCAGAAAAAAAAAGCACACCACTGATATTGACAAATCAAGTCTAGAACCATTGGCATTGAGAAAGTATAATGAAGAAAGCTTGTATGTATGTGACACATTTTATCACAATGTGCACCTGGGTAATTTTTTAAAATATGAACAATAGATGGGGTTAGAGACTGGTTTTGTGATTTATTCCATGTAGGAAACTGATATTATTCATCATTCATTATTTTATTCATCAAACAAATTAAAATTTAGCTAAATTTATTTTTTAATTAGCAACTCAATTCAAAAAATGAAATACAAAATATCCATTTTTATAGACATAAAAGTAGATCTTGGAACACAGCACATATTATAATACTCAATCCTCTTACATCTTAATATATGACCTGTCTAGAACAGAAGTAGTAGGTGGGACTTAAAGAAGCAGACCTAAGTTAACTTGACCTTCCTTTCCTTTTTCTCTAGTAGGCAGGAAAACAGGCTTCTTGGGTCTGCTTTATTACTCTTTCTTAGAGAAGGTCCCTTAAAGAAGCAGTCTAATTGTATGGGGGACAGGTCCTCTCTGTCTCTCAGCTAGCATGAAGTTGAGCATGTCTGTTTAATATAACAGGGAACTGCAGTTCTTATGCATATGTGCAAATGGCAGCTCATGCAATTTCCACACGGATTTTGGAGCATGCAGAGACATTTTGTAACTGGTAGCTATCATGAGAGGACCTGTCAATATAACCTTCACTTAAGCACTGATATGATTTCTTTTTTATCTTTTTATTTTTTGACTATTTTGTTGTATAAGTAAAATAGAAAAAATATTTGGAGATAATTCTGTTTCACTGAGAGGAACAGAAGAAGGGAGGGGAAACAAAAGAAGGAAGGAAGAAAGAAGGAAGAAAAGAAAGAGGGAAGGAAGAAGAAGGGAAGAAAGGGTGAAGAAAAGGAAAGAATAGGGAAGAGAGAAATGGAAGAAGAGAAGGTTTTAATATTCATGCCCTGAAACTTTACCTCCTATGAAACTTGAGCCTGTTCCATTATCCTAGTTAACTCAGCCAGTTAGCATAGAAGGTCCATCTCCCATAGAGATTGGACCTGACATAGTACTTGTCATTGGTACTGAATATCATAAAGCAGATAGATATGATTCCACCTCTCTGCTCCTGAAAAGAGATTAAACTTGCTATCAGGATGTTTAAAATATTTTTTTACTTTAAAAAATATGTAACAAAGATACTTTGATAATGTTATAACTGTTGGAGAGGGATCCTAATATACCAATAATATTGAACATAACATGGCATCAGAAGAGAACACTTCTGACATATGAATAGGACCAACTCTGAAAAACCCTTGACTTAAGCTTGGGCTACGTGATATACAAAAAATTGTTCCATGGGAGAATGTAGAAAATAAATGCTTTTGCATTCTACCCACCAATGGATTCCCAAGTCCTTGGAAGGAAAAGTTCTTCAGTTTGGAGAAGGTGCCTTCCATCCCATGCTCCACCCAAAGTAAATCAAATTTGAGTTGTTTGATGGTACCAAAGAAAATCAGGCCTTATTCAAGAAGGAGAAAGATAGATCATCCCTTGCATTCAGTAACTTGAATGCAGTGACCCTAACCCAAAAGTATTAGAGGCTGGGGACCTAAAATCTTTAATCATGGAAATTAAATCAACAGCTGTGATATAGATGTTGCTCAGTGAAAGAAAAGGGTGAGAGTTCCCCTGAATGAAGAGAGGAATTGTCAAGACAAGCCCTCATATTCATCCAGGATATCCAGGATAATTCATTTCATCTGTAGTTCTTAGATTCATCTTACTCTGACTTTTTTCTTTGTTCCCTGTGATTGTTGATTTCTTACTATTGGCTCAGCCTCTGGCCTGCTAAGCATACTCTGAGTCTATATTATTAGATGATCTTTGGCAAATACATTTCTACAATTACAAAATGATGAGGAAGTTGGCCCAGAATATAGTGGTTAGCATTTATGTAGGAAGTTATGGCTTACTAATAATAGTTATACTAATAGCTAGCATTTATATGCTGCAGGTATTGTGCTTCATTTGATCCTTATAACAACCTTGGGAGGCAGATACTATTATTATCCCCATATTGCAGTTGAGAAAACTGAGGCAAAAAGATTAAATGACTTGCCCAATAGTGCTAGACATGATTATCAATATCAGTAGTATCACTTTTCTATCAAATCAGCTTTGAATCAAATGGGTTCCATCATATTCACAACTGAAAACTGCCTCCTTAATCCCCTTAAAGGTACATTGGAGGAGAAAAGATAAGGAAGAAAGGGAGTGATACTCTCCTTTCCTAAGGGACATATCATTTTTTAAAAAAAGATTCTTTTTTGTTAGTAAGAAAAAAATCTGACTCTTCCATCTAGATGTCACAAGACTCTTGGGACTCTATTTCTTAAAAATGATTGCTGAAGCTGAATAGAAGAAAGTTGAGGTATCGTCATCTCTTCCCCCAATTCCAAACAGCTATAATGCAACTGACCATAATTTACTAACGGATAATATTGCAAAGATTAGCTAAATAGGTAGGCTCCTAAGCATATGAAATACATCTTGACATACATCAACCAAAAGCCTTAATTAAACTCTTTTGGGTAAATTTTTTATTGGGAGAGCTGTGGAAAAATCAGATGTATTCCAGTCTTTCAAAAATCCTAGACCTCCATAATATGATAGGAATAATATTCTAACCTCTGCCCATATGCAAGTAAGATTAGTTTTTTCTTACAGAGTCATAGTTTTTCTTTATAGAAGCCTAGGTTATTTACTTTCCACTCACTTGAGTACAAAATTAGCAACAGGACCTTCAGGACCTCTCTGATATGTGACAAATAGTGTAGGGCAACTCAGACAAGAGTTCTTCAGTTAGCTGAACCAGCATGGGGTTTCTTCAATATCTTTGTTGAATATCTTTGTCCTGATCTGGCTAAGTAATCTTTTTTTTTTTTATTATTAACTGTTGAATGATCCATTAGTATCTCAATTTGTTTTTATATTGAACTTTGGACCTGGCCTGAGTCAGATCAAACTCTGAATAGTTGATGAGGAATGTGGCCTGACAACAGGAATGTCAAATTTCTAAAAAGAAAGCAAATCAGCTACTCAAGAATTAAATGTTAGTTTTGTCATGCATCTGCCCATTTCTAAGTGGGTGGAAAGGCAACCAAAAACCAGCTTTTTTTGTAAGTAAACTAGAAGACCAGTTAGAATTAGAACAGAGTCTTTCAAACTTTTCTCTAACAGCTTCCAAAGCAACAGTAAGATGGGTCAAATCCAACTAAGAGGAAGTGATTGAATATAGTGCAAATGGTCATCAGTTTCTCATGTTCCTGGGTCTGATTTGGCTACTAAAATCAGTGCATCTGAAAGCACTATCTCATATGGCAGGAGCTGCCATGCTAACAGAAGTCTGGTCTGCCTAAGTGATGATGCTAAGGTCGGATGACTGAGTTTCCCAGGTAGAAAGAGAACTGTTAAAAACAGTTACTGTCTATTCTGTCTATTCTAATAGGGTACCAGCATTGTCTCTATTCTCTATTAGCTTTGTATGTGAAATTGATGAGGTGTTCTCCAGGGAAACTTGAGAACATGGTTGTCATTTGGAATACATGAATTCTCAGAGATGCCACAGGATGAAGCCTATTAACATAGAGTCCATGCAGACATAGAGCATTGAATCCAGAGTCTCCTATTCTCTTTGAAGCAGCATTCCCACAGTCTAACAGAAATTTCAGAAGGCTCCTGTGCTGCACTGTTTTCCATCATAATGATCACACACACCATTGTCAAAGATAATAATAGCTCCATCTGGAGAGGAAAAAAATCTGAATATTCTCCTTCCTCCCTCCCACCTGCCAAAAGAGGTCAGATTCCCAATTTGCATGCACCCGCAAGCTAGCCTGCTGTGATTCTATCAATTAACAATGAATCAATCCTACCGCTGGCTTTAAACTTTATTCCTCTTTCTTGATTGGATAGAAGGAGCATAGTTACCATGGCTGAGGTTTATCTTCTAAAGCTGAAAGCTGGGAGAGGAAGTTAATATAGGTGATGGTGGCCAAGATTCCAAAAGCTTTTGACAGATTAGAATGAAGGGCCAAGTAGAATAAAATGAGATATAATAGAGATAAATGTAAAGTCCTATATTTGGGTTCAAAAAATCAACTTCAAAATCCTGCTCTAATCAGACTGGAGCCAAAATGGATTATCCAGGACTAGAAAGAACTGACCAACTTTCCATTTTTCTAGATAAGGGATGCTTGTAAGAGAGCTTGCCTATGGGCTTAGAAAGACATGATTATAAATATATCCCTCCATTTTGGTTGGGGAGACTATGAAGCAGATGATATAGAAAATAAGCAGAGCAAACCTCAGTCTTACTGGATCTTTTAAATGAAGAGTAGAGAGGAAGATTTGTAGAAAGAATGTTCAGAGATTACTAGGTGGATAAACATTGAGGCAACCTACCCTAGCCTTTTTTTGCATAAATGAATCAGATCATCAGAATAAAGTAAATCAAGAGATGCCCATTTTCCTAAGGAAGGGGGAAAGCATTTCAAGTGTTATTAAACTTCTCTTCATCCTTTTTCCATGGGAAAAGAAAAGATGGGTCTTGGAGTTCTTCTGCCTATATGACTGCCCATACACAAGGAACAAGGAGGTACTAAGGGTCTGGAAGATGGAAGGTAACACCGGTATTGCTATGCTGAGTGAAATTCCTTGGGTTTCACCTAGTAGAGGACAGTTGAGACAAATGGAATCTAATGGATCAGGAACTTCCAGTCCAATATATGGGTTCCATATATTGGAATGCAGAGGTTCCAATATAGTAGGAAGGCTACTTCTGTACAAATGATTTAATGAGCACAGAGATCAGCCTCACTGTGAGAAGTACATAATGGTATTAGGACATTTGATAGAACCTCAGTATTCTTACCTGTAAAATGGGGATAATAATAGTTCTTACATTGTGGTGTTATTATGGATCTAAAGGACAATATGTATAATATCCACATGCAATTATTTGGTGAGAGTTAGTGATATTGTTTATGGAGGAGTTAAGAGTTTCTGTTGGTAGAGGGCAGGTTTTGACCATTAGTTTCCTTCCCTTGAACTATTATTATGGCATATGTGAAACATTTGGAGTTATCTCTTTGTGGGTCCAGTTACATGGCATCTACTCCTTCATGATTCTGACAGTGTATATTGTGTGAAGAGCAAGACATGATAAAGTTATCACTTCTTATGGACATTTAACCAATGTAAAACAATTGTCACAATGAAGAATAAAAAAGCAATCAGAAATTACTTTATATCTTGTAAACACTTAATCTGCTCACCAAGCAGATTAAGATGTATAGCAAACAAAGGCAATGTTAGTTGGAATGTATATTCTAAATTTTATAAGAGGAAAGTGGTGAAAGATTACAAATGGTGTCATCCCATAAAATGATGAAAAGCAGTAGAGGGAAAAACAATAACATAAACAAAAATTAAACCACTCAAGTCCCTTGGATTCAATTGTCTTTTATATGAAGGTTTCGCAAATTCAAAATGCCGAAGTATCTGAAGAGTATTTTAAGATGAACCTGAAAGAAATGAAATCCATATGGATTTACAAATATATGAAAAATAGGAAAATATGTAACTTTTTTTGGTAAGCTGTTCATATTTTCTTGTTACATAGCTATTTTTGGAGTACCTGAAGTGTGAAGGAGGTCAACAAATAGGCAAAAAAATAGACAGAGCTGTCAAAATTTTTATAATAAACTAATGACAGCCAAGACACCAAATATGGACTCTAACATTCAGTCCTCTTATCACCAGAAGAAAGCAGAAACCATATCAAAGAAACAAAAATGAGAAGAATAGTATACTTTACATAAGGTCTGTATTGGAAGCAAAATATATTTCTGAGATTGCTGAAGGATCAAGTCTCAATACAGTAATAATAATAGTTTAAGTTGAACATTGCTTATTAGCTCCATGAGACTCTCTTCTCTGTTGTTCTAGGAACTTTGTATTAGAAAAAAAGTTTGAAGCATACTTACAATCACTCTGTGCTGCAGTTAGAAGAGTCACTAACATTTACGTGTAGATGTAGCTTTCTGCCTTAATTTACATTTATATCTGTCTTTGGTTAACTCTTTACCAATGAGAGACAAAATTCAGGTTACTAGAAACTTTAGATAAAGGAATAAGTGTTTTGGTATTTTTGTAGTCATGTCCAATTCTTCACCACCATATTTGGGATTTTCTTGGCAGAAATAAGGGAGCAGCTTCCCATTTCCTTTTCTAGCTCATTTCACTGATAGGGAAACTGAGGCAAACAGGGTTAAATGACTTGCCCAGAGTCATTATTATTATTGTTATTATTAAAAATATAATTTAAGTGGATATATCAATAACAGCTGATCCATTTTCCTTCTTTCTCATTTTTACAAAATCTTTATGGGACTAATCTACATAATATGGTATCAAAGACATGCTTAAAAATATGAGAAGCAAAATATTCTTCATACATAATAATAACATACACATGAATTAAGAAAATCATTGATAAAGACCCAAAGAGATAAAAAACAAGCTTTTACAAATCACATCAAAAGCAGATCACATCCCTATAATTGCAGAGATCTTGAAAAAATATGCAAAATACAAGATCACACTCTGCTTATTGTTTATGGACTCAATAAATTCAGTGGAGCAAAATGACCTTGCAAAAGTTCTACTCCAATAAGGTCTGTCTCCCTTGCATATGTTAAAATCATTCAAGATTCATTGAAAGATACAAGGCTAGAGACAACTTTGAAAATCCTCTGGGTATTAATTCTGATCAGGGACTAAAATGGGGAGATGTATGCTTGCCAAAGGTGTTTGTAACTGTCATAGAGTATGTTCAGGACAGAGTTTAAATGGAAAAGAGATTTCCTACTGATGAAGAGCTTCTCCAGATGCTTCTGTTTGCAGATGATACTGTGCTGATTATATCAAATCCCTGAAAATTTCAGATCATCTTTTCTTATTAACCCTCTATGATCTAGCTTCTGACTTCAACACTCAACTAAAACTGCTCTCTCCAAAATTACCAATGATCTCTTTAATGACAAACTGACTGATCTTGTTTTCAATCCTTAGACTTATTGGTCTTTATGTAGCCTCTGATATTGTAAATCACTCTTTTGTCCTAGGTGCTCTTACCTATAATGTTCTCTTCTTTTTCTCCTATCTATCTATCTATAATTGCCAATTCTGGATCTCCTTTGCCGGATCTTCATCTTGATTAGATTCATTGTCTGTAGAGGTACCCTAAGGTTTGGTCCTGAGATTTGGACCTCATTTGGAGATCTCCTCAAATTCCATGAGTTCAATTGTCTTATTTATTAAGATTCCTCAGTCTATACACTCAGCATGAATATCTCTTTTGAGCTTCAGTTCCATATCACTATCTTACAGTAATATTAATAAAAATGATCAAATAGATCAGTTCCATATTACCGATTGCCTTTATGACACCTTCAACTAAATGTCCCACTGGCATCTCAAACACTTCAAATTTCAAAGTCCAAAAATAGAATTTGTTACCTCTTTTCAAACCCTGTCTTTTCCCCGGCTTCCTTATTACTATTGGAGATACCATCATTCTCCATTGATATAATTTTTAACTATTCATTCTTAAGTACTCCTACATATTCAATCCAATGTCAAATTTGTCATTCCTATCATTAGAACATTTCTCACATGTGTCTCCTTTTCTCCATTCACACAACTGCTATTCTAGTTTAGGCCCACAATGTCTCTTGTTTAGATTATTGCAATGGTCTTCTAATTGAGCCTCCCTGTCTTGTTTTTTTCCTCCCAACTGGATGAATTGGAGAACATTCTCCATCCTACTGCCAATGTGATTTTCCTAAAGCAAAGATCTGATCATGTCATACTGTTTTCCTGCCTCAATTCAATAAATTCTAGTGGCTTCTTATTATATCCGGGATTAAATATAAAATCCTCTGCTTTAAAGTTTTTTACAATCCTGTCCCTTCTCACCTTTCCAGACTTCCTATGCTTTAACTCCCTCCATGTATCTAAGACATATTGACACTGTAGTATTTGATGCCTCTTGCACATGACACTTTATCTCTTATTTCTGTGGCTCTGCACTGGCCATCTCCCAGATTTCTGCCTTTTTGTTTCCCTGCATTCTTTCAAATCTCAATTTAAATCTATCTTTCTGCAGGAAGTCTTTCCTAGTCTCCCTAGATGCTAGTGTACTTTCTTATGAGATTACTTTCCAGTTACTCTTTGAACGTATCTTGTAAGTTCATGATTATTTTCATGTTTTCTCATCACATTAGAATGAAAATTACTTGAGAGGTGAAATTGTTTTTGCTTTTTATTGTACCCATAGCACTTACATCAGTGCATGGTATATAGAAAGTACTTAATAAATGCTTATTGATGAACACCTAAATGAGATAAGTTGAAAAAGTTCAGTCTAATAATTTAAATATGAAAACTAAGAATGAAAGAATGACCATTGTCTAGATTATTATAAGCAATTAGTTGATCTGCCTATATAATGTATGCCTTATTACAGGGGTCCTCAAACTTTTTAAATAGGGGGCCAGTTCACTGTCCCTCAGACTATTGGAGGGCCGGATTATAGTAAAAACAAAAACTTTGTTTTGTGGGCCTTTAAATAAAGAAACTTCATAGCCCTGGGTGAGGGGGATAATCATCCTCAGCTGCCCTATCTGGCCCACGGCCATAGTTTGAGGACCCCTGCAACATAGCTTTTTAATAAAAACTGTGCATGGATGGATGATGACCTGGATTCAAATCGGGCTGGAGAGTTGGGATAAAGATGGGGAAAAGTACTATAGAGTTACTATTTGTGACTGAGACCCAAAACACATCCTGTTCTCAACATATACCCATATACACATTGATATGTATATACTTATACTATACTTATGAGTATTTCCCACTTATTACTGATGATGCTCATGTCCAGCCTTCCTAGGCCCTCTTTCCCTCTGTGGAGATAAATAGGAACTCAAAATTGTATCAGTTGATTTTTACTTCTGCTGGGACATGTATGCCTCCAAATGATAATTTTACTTCCTGTGGAACAGCATTAAGAGTCAGCTACATGGGCAGGGGTTTATTTCCTTCTAGAATCTGCTTCTACATGCTAATGCTCAATCAAACTTCAGGATTAATACTTGGACCTCCTTCCTTGCTTAGATTCACTTTTCAGACTCCTCCATTCACTCTCTCTATGTATCTTCAATAACTAAAGCTACAATGGATTTTTTCTCACCTCATTCTATTTCTTTCATTTAAAAACTGATCCATGTTCCATCACAGACACATCTAGGTTCTACTATATTCACTTCATAGTTTTATGATCTAAATCTATTAGAATGGAGCCCATCACCAGATGCTCCTTGCTATTCTACCTTCGAAATCAGCACAGGTATGAGAAAGGAAGGGACATTGCTGTGGATGGACGTATGACATAGACTGGCACTTATTTTATCTGCCATCATTATGTAGCCTAAATAGTTAAGGCAGCTTTCCCGTTTCTCCACACTTTCCCCCATCCTTCTGGCTAGAACCAAGACAACACTGAGTAAAGAGAACATACTGCTACTGTATCCCAAATGCCCCTGCCCCAGAGTCTAGTCATGATACACTGAGGATCCAGGAGGGAAGAGGGGGACCATCATCCTGGGTCAATTGCCTTTCCATTTGTGAAGCTAGCATCTACTCATCTCTCCTTTACTATGTGATGAAGGAGAGTGGAAGATAGTTTCTGGGGAGCACAGAGGATTTGCCACTACTTTGTCCTGGTTCTAACCTCAAAACTAACAGAGAGGGAATTGTAGATCTTTTCATTATATGGTTCTTCCAATTCCCTTTGCCTTTGACTTCTTCATCCTCATGTTAAATCTTCACAAACAGTGGGATAAAGAGGGACAGAAGAGCATTTCTGATAGCTCTTGAAACACTAAGTAGAACTAGTGATCTCTATCACCATGACTTTCATGACTGACAAGATCACTGTCCAAATTGATCTACTAGCTGTCTGTCCCTCACACAAGGCATTTCATCTTCTATCTCATTGTCTTTGATAGGTTGCCTTCCATGCTTGCCATTCATTTCTTCTTTACCTTTTAGAATTTCTAGTTGTCTTTGTAATGGAATTCCATGTAGATGGAAACCCATGAGTGACAGAGTTAGAAAAACCCATCCTCTCAGAATTACTTCATGACAAAGTCCTAAGGGGAGAACTAATTAGGTTAGGAGAGTAAATCCAGAGGGGTTACTACTCTATGACCCCTCTCTGCAAAAAAAAGTTCTTTTCCAGGCTAACTATCCTTTAACGTTTATAATCTTAATAAGCATTATCTCCAGTCTTCTGGTTACCTTTCCTTGGACATGACCTAGATTGTCAATGCCCTTTCCAAAATGTGGTACCCACAACTGAATACAATGGGCAAAATCACTCTGGGGAAATGGGCATATTAGAAGAATTGGATTCAGTACTTTTATTCTAAAAGAATAATTTTTAATTTTTATTTTTAAGAATATCTTAAAAAGAAAAATTTGGTTGAAGTAATTCTTATATTTTAATGATGTCTCTGTTTAGGGATTGGATCTGAGGAAGAATAAAGCTGGCCATTGCTTGAATTCTTCTAAGAAACTGGAAACCATGTCAGAGCATCTCTTTAATGTGGCCTTGTGAGCCAAGTATGGAATGGTGAAGGAAATTACAAAGCCTTCTCTGTAGAATGATGACAGAGCTCCATGTATGAAAAGAATCACACCATGGGGAACATGGAGGGTCCACAGGAGCTTTAATTATTACTCACCAGTTGTAAGATATCCCAGTTTTAATCCATCTTGGCAGTCAGGAGGACATTACCAAATGCCTGCTTTGCACTCTGGCTTGCTCTGAACTCCTGGCTGGAAAAGCAAGCTAAGTGAATATTCACTCTGAAAGGAGGAATGGTTTCCTGTGTTGAGTACTCGTCATGGAGGTCCTTCGGGTGAGTAAATTGGAAACTCATATTTTATTTTTCTCTTGACTCCATTCCCCAAAGTCCAAAATGTCTCAGCCTTGAACTGAAACAGTTGTCCTGAGGGTTGGACTAAACACATCAGAAGCCATCAGATTCAACGACTACTTTTGTTATTATAATAGGATATGCTTCAAATCTTGAGCCTGGGCCTTCTGGAGAAAAAAGTCAACTACTTGATTTTCAGAGTAGCATCAACTTTTTCTGGTAAAAACTGGTCATTCCATTAGCCAAAAATAGTGTACTTTTGCGGGTCTTCAAAATAAGTCAATTCTTTCTCACTGGCAGAATCAGGTTCATATGAAAGGACTTTATTTGAACTTATGGCTGTTTAAAAACAATAGTAACAATAATGGCATCTACATAGCACTTTAAGATTTTCTTTTTTTTTTTTTCACATATTCCATTTATTGGAAAATCTTCGATTCTTCTTTCTTTATTCATTTTTGATACACATTGCTTTCTGAATCCTATTGGGAAAGAGAAATCAGAACAAAAGGAAAAAAAAAACATGGGAGAGGAAAAAAAAACAGAAAAAAGAAGTGAACATAGCTTGTGTTGATTCATATTCAATCTCCATAGTTCTTTTTCTGGATGCAAATGGCATTTTTTGTCCAAAGTCTATTAGACTGCTTTGGATCACTGAACCACTGAGAAGAACCAAGTCTTTCATAGTTGATCATTACATAGTCTTGCTGTTATTATGTACAATGTATTTCTGGTTCTTCTTGTTTTGCTCAGCACCAGTTCATGTAAATCTTTCCAGGCCTTTCTAAAATCAGTTTGTTCATAATTTTTTTTAATAGAACAATAATATTCCATTACCTTATATATCACAACTTGTTTAGCCATTCCTCAGTTAAGGGACATCTATTCATTTCCCAATTCTTTGATACCACAAAAAGAGCTGCTACAAATATTTTTGCACATGTGGGTCCTTTTTCCTCCTTTATGATTTCCTTGGGATACAGACCCACTAGCACTTTAAGATTTTCAAAGCATTTTAAAAACATTGTCTCATTTGATTCTTACAATAACCCTGGAAGGTAGGTGCTATTATTATCCTGACTTTACAGGTGAGGAAAGCAAGGTTAACCAGAGGTGAAGTGTCTTGCCCAAACTCTAGAGTTAAGTATCTGAGGTCAGATTTGAACTTGGGTCTTCCTGACTTTAAGCCAAAGTGTTCTATCTACTGTACCACTTTAAACGGAATTGCTTTCAAACTTATAAATTAGTTGAAACTGAAAATAAAAGGAAAACTGAAGAAAAGTAGAGAACGTGATCTCCTTAAGGGACAATGTACACAGAAAGGCAAAGGGTTAATTAGATTATAAGCTTGGATATAGGGATTCTCTTTTGTCTATATGTATCCTCAATATTTAGCACGGTGCCTGACAGTAAGCATTTACATGTTTATTGATTAATTAATTCACTAAGAAATAAGTTCACATTGAACTATGCCCAAAGAGCTATCAAACTGTGCATACCCTTTGACCCAGCAGTGTTTCTACTCGGTTTGTATCTCAAAGAGATATTAAAGGAGGGAAAGGGACCCACATGTGCAAAAATGTTTGTGGCAGCCCTCTCTGTAGTGGCCAGAAATTGGAAACTGAGTGGATGCCCATTAGTTGGAGAATGGCTGAATAAGTTATGCTGTATGAATGTTATGGAATATTTTTGTTCTGTAAGAAACAACCAACAGGATGATTTCAGAGAGTTCTGGAGAGACTTACATGAACTGATGCAAAGTGAAATGAGCAGAATCAAGAGATCATTATACATGGCAATAAGATTATATGATGATCAATTCTGATGGACATGGTTCTTTTCAACAATGAGATAATTCAAACCAGTTACAAATCAGTTTAGTGATGAAGAGAGAGAGCCATCTACACCCAGAGAGAGGATTGTGGGAACCGAGTGTGGTTCAAAACATAGCATTTTCATTCTTTTTGTTGTTTGCTTGCATTTTATTTTGCGTCTCTTTTTTTCTTGTGCCACACAATAATTGTATAAATATGTATGCATATGTTGGATTTAACATATATTTCTATCATGCTTAACATATATTGGACTACTTGCCATCTAGCAGAAGGTGTGGGGGGAAAGGGGAACTAGAACATAAGGTTTTGCAAGGGCTAATATTGAAGAATTGTCCACATATATGTTTTGAAAAATAAAAACCTTTAAAAACAAAAAAAAAATGAGTTCACAATTGGAGTGGGAGAAGGATGAAGACTCAATACAGGACAAGTATCAGGGAAAGAGATAGGAGACACAGCATTCAATCTCATCTAACAAATATTTATCAAGCTCCTACTGTGGGAACATTGTGCTGGGTGATAGGGGAATAACAAAGATTACATAAGACAGAGTCCCTTTTCTCATGGAGTTTATAATCTAGTTGGGAAATATAATACAAAGATCACCATTACCACCACCAGCATTAAAGAAACATAAAACAAAACATTATGTCTGAGAGAGAATGCCATCCCTCACTAAACTCACACTCAGGGAAGGCCTTAATGGAGCAAATGATATCTGAGTTTGGCTTTAAAGTATGGCTTAGGATTTAACAGAGAAGAGGGAAATGGAAGAGAAAATAGGACATTCCAAGCATCATATAAGACCATCATAAAACAATTTAAGTAATTTTCACTTTGAAAAATTTATTGTTGTTGTTATTTCATCCTAAACTTGTAATTTCATCATTGTAAGGAATTCCTGGGATGAAAACTCCCCCTTTGATGCAACTCAGTTCTTTATAATTTATCGTCAAAAAGTTGTCCTTACCCCTGAAAGGATTAATTGACTTGTCCACGATTACACAACTAATGTATATCAGAGTCAAAACTTATTGTTTTTGTATTGATTATTGATTGTTATTGATTATTATGGTAAATACTTATTAAATGATAATTGATAAATAGTGAATAATTATCTTAAATATATTAATATAATAATAGCTCATTTCTATGCACCATCAAAATGCTTTACTCATAATATTCCTTTGTTTTAAATAATTCAAGAATTATTTTTCTCATTTTGCAAATGAAGAAATTGAGACTCAGAGGGATGAAGTGATGTGCAAAAGATCAAAAAGCTAGTCAGCATGGAAGTTGAGACTTGAATTCAAGTCTCCTGAGTTTACATTTAGCATTCTTTTTCACCATAACCATAGAGGTCCTTAAAAACTGAATCTATCAAATTATCAGTAGAACATCTTTGGATAATATATTCTAATTTTATTCTTCATTTCAATATTATTGTTGATCTAGAAGCACAGAGGTTAAAATTCTAATCTAGATAAGAGATTCGTGCAATGACTCATTATGATTCAATCTGCAAAAAACACAGGTTATTCAAATAAGGTTCAAATATTTTGAAAAATCAAATGTCTTCCTCTTCCCCCCCTTCCTCACTCTTCTCCAAATACCACCCCTTCGAACAATAGATATGCCATTTCCTGGCATTGTAGTTTCTAGAGGCAATTTAATAGGACAGACTTACAATTTGTGTTTTTATTGAATTTTTTGGTGATATTTTGATACATTGTTAAAACATGTCAGGCAGACATTCAACTCTTATCTTTCCCAACTAATAAATGAATGTCTGATAATATAGGGGGTAGCTAAGTGGTGCAGTGGATGGAGTATCTGGTCTGAAGTCAAGAAGACTCCTCTTCTTGGGTTCAAATTCAGCCTTAGACACTTCCTAGTTGAATGACCCTGAACAAGTCACTTAACATATTTACTTCAGTTTCTTCTCTGTAAAAGGAGATGGAGAAGGAATCATTCCAGTATCTTTGCAATGAAACCTCCAAATGGGATCACAAAGATTTGGACATGACTGTAACAATTGAACAATAATAACATAAATTAACTTAGTGATTCTTTCCTGACCCTTGGAGAAAAGACATTTTAAGAATTGACTTTAAGGGAATGGATGCCTAATGCAGAGTATATTGGGGAAGGAGAGGTTTTCCACAATTTCTTTTTTGTATGCAAATATCTAAAAATTCATATATACATATATTGAACAAATTTCTCAGGAATTTTTCATTTATAGACTTTTTGAACAACCAGGTTACTCTACGTGCTGTAAGAGGCATTGTTTCCCAAATGATATAGGAAGGGGCTATCCAAACACCTGGAGATATCCACCCATTGTTTTGGAGAACTCAACTCTTTTTCCATCTGATAAAAGCATGACTCACTAACCCTACAGCAGTGGAGAGAATTATAAATGATCATTAATAACTTTTCCTTACTAGGTAAACACCATCTTCAGGATGGGCTGGAGCAGCCAAACAGAAATTTATCACAGACAGGCTGCTTTTCTTTTTATAATTCAACCCGTTCCTCTTTCCCTTTCCCCACCTAGAAGCACAGGTGTGCCTAACTTTGTGCCATCTTGAAAAAGCTGTTGGGTGAATCAGTTTTGTGCAACCCAATCCTATTTTAGATGCACTAGTGGGGCTCATTACTTAAAGGTAACCTGAGATATAAAGGAAAGACCCTTTTGTAAAGAGGATAGTTTGCTCACTGATTGGTTTTGAAAGTTCTTATTACAGACCTCAGTAGTCACAACTTTTCAATTAGGGGGTCAAATTATGACATGGGGGAGAGGGATTAACTCCCTTAATGACATAATCAGAAGAACTGAAAGGACATCTGAACTTGTGGCCTTGGTTACACGAATGGTCACAAGATCATCAATTTATAGAGCTGGAGAAAACTTAGAGGCTATGGAGTTCAATTCCCTCTTTCAGAAATGAAATGGTCACTAAACGATACATATGGATTTCCATGGGCCACATATTAACTTAGAAAACCACATATCTGTTTTATTGTATTTTTATTTATTTTGTTCAATATATGTCCATTCAGTTTTCATCTGTTTCAAGCTACATCCAGGAATGTTGTGGGCTGAACACATTTGACAGCTCTGCTTTAAACTTCCAAGGTAACGTCTCATCTCAAGGGCTCAATAGAATTTTATAACTCAATTCTGGGGTCCAGCATTTAATTCTAACATACTATCAGACTTTAAATATATATTATTACCTCATACTTTGTAATTATTCTGTTGTACAATGTAGGAATACCATGAATTTTAACATCAGTAATTTATCTCAATTTATTTGCTGGTACTCATGAAAATTCCTTATAAAAATATTTGGAGTCAACAGTTAAGACTATTCATTGAGGGCTATCTGTAATAGATATAGATAATAGAAATATATTTCTATATAGAATATGTATAATAGAAAGCTAGTTTTAGCTTGAAAGAATCTTACAAATTATTAAAAATAGAAATAATTTGGGGCAGATGATCATTACAATGATTAAATACTCCCTTGAACTCACTGAGTTTCTGGCTGCTTCCTTGTGTGCTTTCTGATTGGGCCTCAGAGCTTCTAGGAATTGAGCTTGAGGCTCATGAGACTGCATGAGGAAAACACTTTCCCAATTTTCTTTCAAGTGTCACACAAAAAAAGACAGTGTTGTCTCAGGGAGCATTGTCCAGTTTTTGAAACTTCTCTTCAACGTTACTGATGAGATCAGCAGGATGAACAATAACCTTTCCTCTTCTACTATTCTTTTACCTCTCTATAGCTTCTGACATTATTGTAGCACTCTTGTTGTTTGGTTCCTATAACACTGTTCTTTCATGATTTTCCTTCTCCATGTAAATAGTTTTTCCCAAGAAGAGTTCATTTCATTATGCATTTCTGACTTACTGATGAATGACAGTTCCCCAACGTTTCATTCTGGGACTTCTTTTCTCTATACTCTCCCTTGGTGACCTCAACAGGTCCTCTGGGTTCGATATCATCAAATTTATCTATTCAGTTTAAGATTCCAAAATGTCAGCTGCTTGATGGGCATCTCCCTTTGGAGGTTCCAAATAGAAATCATCATCTTCTCAAAATCTGCCCTTCCTTTAAAGTTTGGTATTTATATCTAGGACACCTCCACCTTCCTAGTTACCCAGATTTCTAACGTTGAAGTCAGTACTAATTATCACTAGTCCCCAGTTCACAACTTACTTATATCCATTCAGTTGTTAAGTTGTATTCATTTTATCTCCACAATATCTGTTCCATGCTCTTCTCTTCACTCACATAGTTTCCTAATTGGCTTATTTCTATTTTTTTCTCTCCCTAACATCCTCAAAAACTTTTTGAGTGTTAATTTTGATGTCATTTTTCCCACTCAAAAACCTGTTTTGTTTGTTCCCTATTATCCCTAGAATAAAATAAATACAAACTCCTCAATGTGATATTTAAAATCCCCTATAACTTAGCTTGTCTATCTTTCCAAACTTATTTAGTATAATTTGTTCCTAATGTATTCTACATTCTAAAGAGATAGGAATATTAGTTACCCCCCAACCTGGACATTCCATGTCTTCTGCCTCTTCCATGGCATCTTTAAGGTCATTCTTCCTGTCTGAAATCTGCTTCCTCCTTGGCTCTGCTTCTTAAAATCTTTCTTTTCCTTCAAGGCTCAGTTTAGGTGCCATTTCCCCCATGAAATTTCCCTTGCTCTCCTAATCTCTTTTCTCAAGTTATTTTATATTTAATGATTTGGGTACAAGTTGTTTTCTCCAATAGAATGAACACTCCTTTAGGGCAGTGACTGGTTTTTTTCTTGTCTTTTTGTATCCTTGGTACCCAAATAGTGTCTTATATATCATAGATTTTTAATAAATGTTAAGTTGAAAGGAAGTTTCCCTAATCCTCTTTAAGCCCAGAGTGATGTTGGACTTCACTTTCCTTTACCACCATATTTTCTGATACCTGCTTCTTGCTTTGTGCTAGCATTGCTCTGGCCTGTCCTTTTCTATTTCCAATGATATTATCTTCACACCTGGACTATTATCACAGCCCCGTACTGGCCTAGAGCACTGCCTTCCAGTACAACCATTGTATTATTTTTGATTTGATCTGGATATATATATATATATATATATATGTGGGCCAATTGCACATCCTCCCTGACTGAAGTACTCATGTGTGCCTATCCAATTACTAATGTGACTCTGCCCCACTGTGTTCTCTTTTTTCCCTCTCCCCCACTCCAATCAGTCTTCTTGACCCTTTGAATAGCTTTCCTGGTCTCCTATCCATTAACAGACAGATCCCTATTGTGTTGTTCATTTTCCAACTTATCTATTGCAGGACAGATCCTCAGTGGACTTACTAGATATCTTCTCAGATTTCTTGTGGCAGAGATGGATTTAGTTCTCATGCCATTTTGTAGCTCAGAGTTCCGGACTGATTCCTGTGGGGTTATTTGATCAACTTAATTCCTTTCCATGGGCATTTATTGCTTGTTGAATGAATAAATGAATTTTTGCCACACACTATTAGATGCTGGAGATACAAAGACAAAAATGGAATATTTTTTTTTTATTTAATAGCCTTTTATTTACAGGATATATACATGGGTAACTTTACAGCATTAACAATTGCCAAACCTCTTGTTCCAATTTTTCACCTCTTACCCCCCCACCCCCTCCCCTAGATGGCAGGGATGACCAGTAGATGTTAAATATATTAAAATATAAATTAGATACACAATAAGTATACATGACCAAAACGTTATTTTGCTGTACAAAAAGAATCAGACTCTGAAATATTGTACAATTAGCTTGTGAAGGAAATCAAAAATGCAGGTGTGCATAAATATAGGGATTGGGAATTCAATGTAATGGTTTTTAGTCATCTCCCAGAGTTCTTTTTCTGGGCATAGCTAGTTCAGTTCATTACTGCTCCATTAGAAATGATTTGGTTGATCTCGTTGCTGAGGATGGCCTGGTCCATCAGGACTGGTCATCATATAGTATTGTTGTTGAAGTATATAATGATCTCCTGGTCTTGCTCATTTCACTCAGCATCAGTTCGTGTAAGTCTCTCCAGGCCTTTCTGAAATCATCCTGTTGGTCATTTCTTACAGAACAGTAATAAAAAATGGAATATTTTTATCATCCCAGACATTATACTTTATTGGGGGGGGGGAGTGGTATAAGTATACCACTTATATAGGCTAGAAAAAAAATAGAGAGTATTCTTGTGGAGAGGGGGCAGTGAAGTCTTCATGTAGAAAGCTGCCCCTGAGTTAAGATTCTGAGAGGTACAGATAGGAGGGGTTGTATTCCAGGCAAAGACTATGGCTTGTTCAAATGCCCAGAGGTGGAAGATGGAAATGGAGTATTGATTAATTTAAAAGAGTTGAGTTTATTTAAATTTGCTTATTCCCTTGAATTCTACTTTTTACTCCGGTGTAAGACAAGAGTAGAACTTTTATGAATTCAGGGTACCTAACTTAAAAATAACATCAATGAAGATGAGGGAGAAGAGAAAAAAGCTACATTGGAAATGATTAGTTATAATAAAAGCCACAAAGTGACTGGGGTCTAGGAGGAAGAAAAGAGTGGGAATGAGCAAGAAGAAGGGGAATATGGGAGAGGAGGAAAGGAAGAAGGGGAAAGGAAGAGGAATAAAGAGGTGCATTTATATTGAAAAATAGAGCATAAACTGAAGTGCCACAAAGGGGGGAAAAAAAGGACAGTTTTACTTAATTGTCCCTTTGGCCTTTTGTTATGAGCCAGAACTTGAAACAAGGTGATAACTCAATGGAATTGATGGAAACAATGCTTGTGTGCTTGGGTTTGCACCTTTAAGAATTCACACATTAGAGCTCACACCTTTGAGAGGTCACACATTAGAGCTCACACATTGGAGTTCACAAGTACAGGAGATACACAAAGTTAACTTTGTAACTTTGTGAATTCACACCTCCCATAATCCCACTCTCAGAGGAGTCAACCTTTGAGAGAGCATAAAAACAACTGAGCCTTTGAGGAATCATTACCATTGGCTGGGCCTTTGACCTTCCATGTGACTCCTCCCCAGGGTTTTGTTCTTCTCTTACCTGGCATAGTTAGGGGAAGGGGTATTCCTCTTTATCCAAATGAGACTTCACCTAAAACCACCAAGCTCATATCTACTTACTGATGCTTTTCCTTGTTCAAAAGGTCCCCAAAGGACCAGTCTTTCTATCCTATCCCATCCTATGTGAAGTTGCAGGAAGTTTTCCCCAAATATAATTTTGATTGCTTCTCCCAGAATGGTTTCCAATAGCCTCTAAAAGAACCAGTTCCTCTAGCATGTGCTTCAAGATCCTCTCCCCCTTGCCTATCCCATATATTTTTTTTTCCTCCCAGCTGGATGCTGCTCTAGCCAATCACACCTACTCAGACTATGTCTACATGATGCTGTGGCATCTGGTCAATCCAGTCAAATATTCAGTTAATCATCGAGATGTTTTGTCTACATAAGGCCAAACATCTGGATTGGCTGAATATTTTACTATACTGACTAAATTTAAAAAATAAAAAGGACTGAATCTACCAGATGTTTTGGCATTATGTAGTCACAGCTTTACTATCTTCCGTATATGACTTCATAGTTTGTCTTGATGCACAGCATTCTCCCCACCTGGAGAAGCCTCCCTCCTCCTCTATTTCATACCCTATTCCTTCCTCCCTTCTACTGTCTATTTAGAATGCCTCTGTCCTAGATGAACATTACTGGGGTCTGATCATCTCTTCTGCTTTGTTAGTCAATTTTATTCATGCAATTATTTACAGCTTTTATTACTATTTTTACATTTTATGAGGTTCTTTTTATGTCTCTATGCTTTTTTTCCCTCACATGCACTGCTATTGTCAGGAATTAGATGTTATGAATTAACACCTGCAGTAAATTGTACCTATTTATTTCACCTGACCCTTAGGAGGTAGGTAGTGTAAATGCCCATGGCCCAACGTGGGCAGCTGAATGAGGTATGATAGATTCCACTTGTGATCACCTGAGCTTTTAATGTTGGCTGGAGTGGGGGAGGAGAAGTACTTGTAGTAAGATTGAACTGAGCTATACACTTGGTTAACTCCCTGGTCCCTCATACATTTTAAATTCCTGAAATTCAAAGTCTTGAATATGTGCCTTAAAACTCACTTGTCACAGTTCAGTCCTGGGATCTCAGGGCTTTGTGGACATCCAGGTGCAATCCCAGCCTGGATTTTCAATTCTCATCTCAAGTTGACTCTGCCTGCTTGGTGCTAGGCAGGGATTACTCTTTTCTTACAGGGCATGGTAGATAGGAAAGATATTCCCATTTAGCAGAGTAGAAAATTAGGGCAGAGAGATTAAATTGAAGTACAGAGACAAGAAAGGGTAGAAAGCAAATGGGTTCTAGACTTACCTTTCATGATCATTTGCTATGTGATTCAGATGCTTAACCTCGTTGGGCCCCAGTCTCCTAACTGGCACCACTCTGACAGTCTTTAAAAGTTGCTGTGGCTGAAGTATTTACAACCTATAGACAAACTACTAATGAACATTTTTAACAGAGGTAGGCAGGTCTTCAGATGACAGGTATCTGTCTATTACCAGGATAGCATTCCAGGCCTTTTGAGCTTGGTACAACTTACCAGGGCTCATGCTCTGTTGCTGCTGTTCATCCTTCATTTTCGAAGAATAACAATATCATGGGATGATGTCTTGACTTACTCATGAATTGGCTTTAAGTGAGGCAGATTTGTGCATGCAAAGTTGCCAGTCTCACTCTCTCCCAGGGTTATTCAAGTCCAGTGGCAAGATAAAAGTCAATATGACTGAAGCTGATCTGGGGATGCAATGTCAACCAGTTGTCTTTCACATCTGATTCTATGCACTCCAACCTGGCTGCTTCAGCCACCTTTAGGGCCTGGAACAAATTGTTCTCATTTGTCTGTGTCACAGGGGAAGTCTTCACATGTTTAATGTAGATACCTCTCCTAACTCACTGGTGAGTTTATGGGACCAGTGGGCCCTTTACATCCATCCATTCCTTTTCTTCCATTAAACAAAATTAGCCCCATCATTCAGGTATATATCATCTTTTACCTAGACTACTTCGATAGCCTCCTATTTGACCTCTCTACCTTATCTTTCTGTATTCTAATCCATCTTCTACACTACTGCCATATTGATTTTCAGAAAATGCAGGTGTTATCATTTCATTCCCTTTTTCAATAAATTCCAGTGGTTCTCCATTACTTCAAATAGTGGCAGTTAAATGGTTATTTATTATTATTATTTTTATTTAAATTACCCCTCTGGCAGTCTGGTGAAACCTATGGATCTTTCCAGAACAATAATTTTAAATGCATAAAATAAAATACATAGTATCACAAAGGAACCCAATTATAATGATATAGTTATCAAAACATAAAATAAATTTTATAGATTCCAGAAGTTTTCAAAGATAAAATACAAACTTTTCTGTTTGGCATTTAAAGCTCTTTATACAACAGTTCTCCTATGTAAATTATGGTCTATTCAATCTGCAATTTTTACTGTTCCTCATAATCCTCATTCCTTCTCCAATCTTCACATTTTTGAATTGTCTTTGTCCTAAGTCTAGAATGCACCCCCCCCATTTCTTCCTTTTAGACTTCCTAGCTTTTTTTTCAGGGCTCTCTGGTCAATAGTTGCCTTCTAAGTGAAACCTTGTTCCTTGCCCTGCAAATGATTTCTTAACTACTTTATACCTACATACTTACATAAGTATATACTTATCTATATATCTATATCTATGCATACATACACATATAACCATACATGTGCATATATGCATGCATATGTGTATATTTGAAAGATGTCTTCTCTGGCTAGATCATCAAATATTTAGAAGAAAAGAGCATCTCACTTTTGTCTCTGGATTTCTGGCACCCAGTACAGTTCCTGTACAAATCAGTTACTCAATAAATGCTTGTAATCAATTGATAGTACTATAAAATATCAGGACATAAATATATTAAATGAAAGATCCCAAATGTTCTTTATCCAACGTCTTTCCCAACAATTAGGTAGAATACTTATGGACAAAAGCATAGAAAACTATCATTTGTTAGGCTGTTTATATTATCTTCATTTGGTTTAATCATTTAGTAAAATAACCATTTATGAACCACACAAAAAAGCTTTTTTTTTTTTTTTTTTTAAATAAATACATTTTGAGGACTCATAACAAAACAGGCAACCTTATTAATGGTGAAAAAGTCTTGGTGATTTTTGGTAAAGGTTCTCAATCCTAAGATTATCCTAACATTAATAAAAGGCTAGAAGGTTTATTTAGAGTGTTTGAAATGAGGACAGTTCCTCAAACAGTGAAACCAAGCCAATCCAGAGGACCATCAGTCAAATAGGTGGCTTTCAAAAAAAAGATTTTTTTGTGGATCAGGTAAAATGAGTTAATATCATGATCTAATCTAAAAGGGAAAAAAACGTTAAAAGAATAATATTGAGCAGATGTGGAAGAGAGAGACCAGACTGCTGTCTGCATTTAATTACCTAGAGAGAAGATTGTCTTCCAGTCTTCTCTCCAGGTAAGAATCTCTCTCTTTTCTTTTCTTTTCTCAAATATATTCTGTATTTGGTTATTTACAAGCAGTAACTAAAGGAAATGGAATTCACATTTGTAGGCTCTTTTTCCCTATGAGGTCTAGTTGCTTCTTACAGCATGAATCTATGATGAATTATAGCAAAAAGAAAAAGCAGAAACAAACATAAGCCAAGGAGTTAAGGAAAATGAAATCAACAGAGGATTGGATATGTTGAACTGGCTACAAAAATGGATAAATGTAGTTGCTGGGGCTGTTCCACATCATTCTTTAAAATACGAGAGGACTTAAGAATAATTACATATAATAAGTATGTATGTAAGCAAGGTGATTTATCTCATTAGGTATGTGATGCTGGCAGAAGGTTAAGTTCTCCCAAATCTTTCAGCAAGTTGATGGCATACATCTTTAAGGCCAACAAAAGACACTCTATAAACATTCAAAATAGTTACAAAAAAAGAACTATGAATAGTTCTTAAAAGTTAACTGTAGAATTCATTAAGTAAAAATATTATTACAAGTATATTTATTTTTAAAAATATGAAATGTTAACAAATGCAAACTAAACAGATAAACAAAATTGGAATATGACAATTCCAAATGCTTACTCTCCAGAATGTTTTCCAGAGTATTATAAAAGACTGGGGACTGAAATCAATATCTAAAGAATCTTTATGGAACATATATAGAAATTGTCATAGATTTAATTTTATCCCAGCATTGTTTTGGTGAGCCCAACAAGCACTTATTAGAAAGTCTTCTTCAAAAATTTAAGGTTTTTTTTTAGGTCTTTATTTCATTAAAGCATTGAAAAAAAAAAAAAGGAATCAAGGAGATGGAATATGTGCTCAAGAGAGGAAAAGCATCCCCTGCTTTCTAGTAAGCAAAAATGGTACCAGCAGATAAAAGTCAAGCAGGCATGGGAACAGATTCAAAGAACAGAAACCACAGACTTGCTTTTTTATGAATGACAGTGTTTGGGAATGTGACCCCTCTTAACCTCTCCACACCCCGATGTAGGAGTTGCTTCGACCCAGACAAGAACAGCAACAAGTTTCTACAGGAACTCACTTCACACCTCGGTTTTCTTTCTTGTTATCTTGGAGATTACAAAGCACATTTCGGCAGTATTCTGCATTCATCTAACCTTTGCCACAGAGACCACATTAATATAGTGAGACAGGTTTATGTACCTCACACTTCAGACCCTATCAGGAAACTTGGTAGTGGCAGTTGGATAAGGACATCATACCTTACTGAACTTGTTCTAAAAACAACAGCAGCCAAACCACTCATCTTCTCACACTTTGGAATGACCTTGGCCTATGGGGAGCCCCATTTTTAAATGCAGCCGTATGTGCTACTGTAGGTGCAGTCTCTGTGACATCTTGATGAGCTAAGGGGCATGCCACATATTTTAATAATGCTCTTAGAAATTCTAGCTCCATCTACATGTACTCTAAATATCTATGGAGAAGAGGAGAAAGCAAGGCGCAGTGCTTAACTTTAACTGCATAGTTGCTTTTAGCAAGCAGAATGATGGCTTAGCTAGAAAAAAAAAATCTTAGTAGTCTCCTCCCATATTCTCTAGAATAGCAATTAAATCAGACATTCAAGTAATATAATCAGAAGAAGCATTTTAGTCATACTACAGAATAAAAGCCTCTGAACCAAAATGAAAAAGAAGAAAAATAAACCTTAAGTAAACATAAAATTAGTTTTACTTATGAAATTCAAGAAAGAATTTCCTGATATAATAATTCTCATTTTTCTCTTTGAAATTGCTTTTTAAAATAATTCACAATGTTCTAAGAAATTTTTTTGAGGTCAGTGCTCCCATTCAAACTGGAGGCTCTTAAGGCATTCTAAAGAAAACTCATTGTGGCCTAAACATGCTGCTCCTATCTCACTTCCAAGGATTTTTACACAAGTACAGTTTGCACAGTGAAAGGAATTTAACCCCAACTTCAAATGAGTTTTTAACTGAGTTTTGACAGGGTTGGAACCAATTGATCACTCATTCAGTGCTGACCTTCTCAAACTACATGTTTTCTAGGGTTTTAGACATGGTGCCACTGAATCTCATTGGTGCAGCAATGCTCCCACGTGTAGGTTTGGAACCCCCAAATCATTACATTCAATCATCTCATTAGCTTTTATTAGCTCTCAAAAATCAGCATATACGGCTAGAGACACTTAGGAAGGCTTTCTTTGGATTTTATTTCTGAGGTTATCTCAACTTTTGGGGTTGAAAAGACAAAATTCAATTGGTATATCGTATAAGTGGTTACATGCAGACAGGAATAAAAACTATTTGAATTCAGAATCGGTCATATAAAATGCCATTAGAAAAACATCATGGAACGTGGACTACCCAGTATCATCCAAATCATTTACTTACTTCATTGTGTAATTCATAAAAAGATAATTGTGTCTCAAAACCAGACAACAAGTTCATAAAATATTTCTTTTTACACTCTTAAGTGATGCTTTCAGGAACAATGGCTTTTTATAAGGCCACTTAGATTGCCATCACTTTTTCAGTGAATTTTGGTGAACAATACTTTCTTTTTATCTTCTTTCTTTTTTCTCCCGCATGATCTTTTTGCTTTCTTCTCTTCTTCTCTTATTCACTGGATTCCGGGGATCATAGATTTCAAAAGTATCTTCATCCTGCATGCTTGCATCTTTTACCTTTCTGCTTTTATCCTCAAACTGAAGCACATGGGACATCCTACAGAGAAAGAGAGATGGTTCAATGATTTTGGCATGACAGAATTGAAGCCTGAAATTCTACACTACACTATCCTTGGCGTAACACACTGCAACTATACTGGCACAGAATACAAGGATGGGCTTATTGTTTACTGGTGCTTTATACCACATGGCAACCGACTTCTCTGAAAACACTTAAATTTAAAAAATATGTCTGGAGCTTGTTCCCTGGTTTTTATTTCTAGCACTGACCCCCTTTGCCTTATTTTTCATTTGAGGCACCTTCCCTGCTGGAAAAACAAAACAAAACAAAACAAAGCCCTCCCACCCTGGAAATGAAACCATCCACTGTCCTGTTTTAAGAACTTCCTTTAAAGGCTGCATTCAAGCACATGTGCTCTGTCCACATCAGAGCCTTCTCTTTCAATAGTTAATTGGGTCAGAGGTAGGGAATGTACTATAAAAATTCAAAACTGATGCCCAAATTTAAGAACTGGGCAATACAGGCTATATTATGACTTCCTTTTAAGGGGAAATAAAATTTTCTCTTGTAAAAGGAGACTAATTTATGTCCTGGCAATGCTTTCTGGGATGATTTCCTCTTCTTAGCATCAACTAAAGCAAATTCAATGATCCTGATATTTTTCTACTTTATCAAATTCTAACTGGCTTAAGGCATCAACACGTGCTTGAGTTAGAAGTACTTATAAGCTGGCTATACTTAGCAGCAGGGAGGTCTGCAAGGGCTCAGCTTGCTCCCATTAGAAAGTGTCAGTGCTCTAGAAGCTAATGGGAAAGAAGTCAAAGGTGTTTTATATATATAAAAGTTGTTTTTTTTTTTTTTTTTGGGGGGGGAAGGAGGTAGGTCTCCCTATCTTGTCTAAACTGAAATTGTAATAATCACTTCATAGGCTAATCCTACTGCTGACTGGCACAGAAGCTTTGGCTATTCTGTTTCTGACCTTTGTTAATAAGTTTCTGCCTTTGTAGACAGCCTGGTAGCTCCAGGAGAGCTCATCATATTGATATCATAAAGTAGAAAACCATCTGATTGTCCCAGAGCAGCTCAGAACTTCTGCTGTAAAGAGATTTGTTAGCTTTAGCCTCCTTAGGAACAGGAATTACAGGTGTGAGCTACAATGCCAGGCCCAAGGGAACAAATTTGAGGGCAGTAAAACAAACATTACCAAATATAGAACTTTTAAGATGTTTTCATTAGTTACTTAAATGATGGTTTTTACATGTACTTTTACAAGACACAAGAATCTGGGATAGAGGTGGTCTAACCTTGTATTTTCTTTCATTTTCAATAATAGCTTTTTATTTTCAAAATTCATGCAAAGATAGTTTTCAACTTTCACCCTTGCAAAATCTTGTGTTCCATATTTTTCTCCCTCCCTCTCTCCCCTCCTTCTCTTTTAGCCATACAGAAAGTAATCCAATATAAGTTAAATATGTGCAATTCTTCTAAACATATTTCTATATTTATCATGCTGAACAAGAAAAATCAGATCAAAAAGGACAAAAAATCAAAGGAAAAAAACCAAGCAACAGCAAGAAAGGTGAAAATACTATACTGTGATCCACATTCAATCCCCTTAGCCCTCTATCCGAAGCAGATAGCTGTCCTCAAAGCAGTTAGCTCTCCTCATCACAACTCATGAATCGCCTCTTTCTATCCTTATATATTTCAAAACTACCTGTAAGATTACTACACTCATCGCTCCCTTTGTGACTTTTCAGATAGACTCTTCCAGCTATATTTTATATTAATCCTACCTTTCATCTCTCAAAGAAAAGAGGCTGTCTTGTTGATAGTATAGCTGACACCATAGAAAACAATTTTATTTGGAAATACTCATAATGCTAATTAAATTTTGACATCCTAGTCAAAATCACTACCAAATCTTGACTCACTACCATGATGGACAGATAAGCCCATAAGGTCCAGGAATAATGCACCTCCTCCACCTGCCCCAAACCATTAAACCTGCTTCCAACCCTGCTGCCACAGCCACTGTCCAAGGGAGTAACCCTTGTGGATATTCAGCAATTTAATACAATTCAATATACATTTATTAAGCATCTACTATGAGACCAGGCAACTATATCTGCAGGTAATACAGGCCTCCACCTCCCCAAAAATCATATTGCTGAAGATGAGAAAGTTCTAACTCACCAAGATTCATGATATTGTCAAATGGCTCAATGTCAAAAACAGACATGATTTTATCAATGGAAATGACATCAAAGAAGGTGCATTAGCATCTACTTTGTCAGTGTACTCTAAGAATGATACTTTTTTATCTACCATACAACTGAGGCTACCTATAATGCTGTTTCCCATATTAGAATGTGAGTTCCTTGAGAGTAGTATTTCTTGCTTTTTTAATTTGTATTTCTAGTGCATTGTTTACAATAAGCAATTAATGTGCTTTTTCACTTATTCATTCATGGTTGAGATTTGCTTGCTTTTATTTAAAGATTCATTTAGTTCTGAGGATGCTGGCTTCCTGCAATTCACAGCTTTACATTTCCTGTATCTTGTATTTGTTTCTCATATTCAAATGGATCAAGGATCTCTTTGATGTGTATGTTCCCTCTAATGATGCAGATTTCAATTCATTGATGTCTGTTCATTTTGGCAACATTGTCCATGTTTTTCTGTGAAACGATTTCTCAGAAATCTTTGGTAAATGCCCCATCTTTTTAGTATGAAGTTTCCAGGTTGCAGAGATGGCCAGTACTTCATCAAGGGCCCTCCAATCCTGACCTCAGATAAAAATCTTGACTCCAAAGGTCCTCAAGATTCAGGGTTGTTTACCCTGATGCTGATAAATTTTTTCAAGCATCTTTGAGCACAAGAGGCAATCTAAGCCAAAGCCAAAGTTAAGGAGAGAATTTTGGTTAAAGATCAGGATAGGCTTTGTTTGCACTGATATGAGCAAGTAAGGTCTGAGTCAGACTTGAAGGATCTGAAATAAAAGAAATGAAGACAAGGCTCTGCCCAGCCTTCTTGAGACCCTTTAAGTTCAAGGCAAACAGCTTTCTCTCAGGGTATGGTTACATATAAGACCTTGGAGGACTTCTTAAAAGGCAACATATCATGGAGAACTTTGGTCAATGCATCTCCTTCTGAGCTAGAACCTATTACTTTCCATCTCCCATAAATTTCTGTCTTTCTATTGCTTGAGCTTATTCCTTTGATATGATCTTGATATCAACTTCCACTATACCTAAGTTCCTATTCAAATTTCTTTCAGGAACTCAGCTATAATTCCTATACCCTGGCCACACTTCCACATGACAATCAACACTGCCTGCTTGATTGAGCCTCCTCTGTGCTTTGGTGGGCAATTTTCAGAATAAGCTCCTGGATTCAGCCTAGGTGATGTTAATAAGAGACTGTGACAATTTTAGAGAATGCTTTAGCCACCATGTCACTCTGAAGGAGATAGCTGCTATACCCTGCCTCTTTAGAAGGCATCCCTGGTTGCCCAGGATAAAGAAAACCTTATTTTCCTCATTGCATTCATATAATTTGGTGTTACTTTTAGGATTAAAGAGAGACAAGCAATATCCTAATTTATTATTTTCCCTAATTTTCTATTTCCCCAGTACTTAAAAATCTTTTCCCCAACCCCCTCAAAAGCTCAAAAAGTTTTACTTTACTAGTAATTTACACCAGGGAACTGCCATATTAAAAAAAGTATTGAGTGTATCAATTAAATGTAAAATAAGACATTCCTCAAGATATGGAATAGCATCTCACATTTATTGGATTTAGCTGGCTCCTGAACAAAACAAGAAATCTAGAAACACCAATAGCAGCACAAGGTCTACAAGGGGAAAAAAGATTTTCTTATACTACTTATACAAAATACACACTCCTAAATTAAAGTAGCCTTCTTTTTCAACTATTGTTTCATACATGGCTACACGAAATGTATCCAACATTTTGATTAATAACAAATCTAAGCCCAGAGGAAAGTGGGGGCTATCATCTTACAGACTACTTCAGGTTTAATATCATAATGCTTAGTATGGATGGTTACTCTGTAATAATATTTAATCTTTTCCTTAATAAAAAGAAAAGCATGATCAAAATGGCTTCGTGTGTTTATCTTTCAACATGTTTGGGTCACTTCATTTTAAAAAGCCAAAACAAAATTGCTATTGTGATTTTCAGCATAATAAACTCGTGCTCTGTAAGCCTTTATAAATCACAGACATAATGAATTGAAAGCACGCCCACATTTTACAATCTCCTAGGAGAATACACAGGCAGGCTGGCTACAGAAACTTGTTCTCATACATAAAGGTCTGGTAGTTTACAGTCTTATATGTACCAATAACTCAATGCTACCCATATGGGGCTTGAAATGGCTGATCTAAAAACTGGTCCAACCATAGCAATTAACCCTTTTGAGACTGATATGTACAAAACAATCTTTTGTATCCGAAAATATTAAGTACTACTTCTAACAGTGAACAATTTATTTAACATGTGGCCTGCTGTTTTTTTTTTTTTTTTTTTTTTTTTTGTTTTGTTTTACTAAAAAAAAAACAACACAAAATCCAAACCCCAGAACTTGGGTGCATCTTTCAAATTCAGCACCAAAAAAATAGACATTACATTCCCTTAAAATATTTTAAAGCTCTTATTTCTCTTTATCTTATTTCTTTAGCAGAGACTACCTTTATAAATCATTGTGTCAGAAAAGATTCATCTCTGTGAGGTCAATACTGATGATGAGCCTATCTAAAAAATTCTATGTCTTACTGAGCTTGTCCTCTGAACTCTCCCAGCCTGGAAGGGCCTGTCATGAGCGGCACTCTTCCAGCACAGCCTCTGACTAGCAAGGATTCCAAGTCGACATAATTACTATGACAATAGAGTGGAGGCATCTTTGAACATTTCAACATTCAAAAACAAAAGGAAAAACACTGACAGAGGAAGATAAGTTGTATGACTCTGTGTTCTTTTTTAAACTTGTTCTATATCCTATGATATAGGCACAATTCACAACAGAGATATTTTTTGCATTTTACTTTTAGTTTACTGTCACTCTTAAAAAATAAAAACTGTGTCTAAAAAACAAATAAATAAACACAAACAACCTTTGTTTCCAGAGCATGCTTATAAACAACATTCTGATGACTCTTTACATTTCTAAGTTTTGACTATCAGAATGTCACTTGTTAGGTAAAACCTCATGAACTTTTCTTTTTTGAACACTGTTTACATTGCTTTTCTTTACTATTGATTGTGAAATTTTGGTCCTCCCTTTTCTAAAAATCCCCCAAACATTTGCAGTACCTGAAAGAATTAGAAAGCATTAGAACTAAAAGGTCCTTTAGAAACAAGTTACTTGAACAAGTTCATTTTCCTCATGCAGAAACGGAGATCTATCAAGATTTATGTGGGTTGTTTAGGTCACATAATTAGAATCTAGGCATTTGGATGTCCAGTGAAGTACTGTTTTTTAATTCTGACTTAACAAACCCCCCAGATCTTAAGAAATTTAAGGGCTGGGGACCCCAGTCTAGAAAATATATTGTATTCTTAGTGGAACACCAAATGGCATTAGAACAGAGAAGGCTATAATTGTTTTCATCCTCTTTATACAACATTGACAGTAGGACTGGAGCCACATTGTTACACATTAGTCAAAATGTTAAACCTGCACCATGCTATCTTGGCTCATATCTGAATTTCCTCAATTGAAATGGCATTAAGGCAGCTGGGAAGGAAATGATCCACACTGGTTGGTATGATGAGTTGATGCTAGTCTACCTCCCGTATCCAGGTTTTTATCAGTCTCATATCCAGGTTTTTACCACTGCTGTCCTGCATTCCTTGAAGGTACCCTGTTTTCAGGTCTCCTTTAGAAACCCTTTGCTACTTCAAAGCTCACCACATCTTCTGGAGTTCCACATCTTCTATGAGGTTTTTCTTGATCTTCTCAGATGGGGGTATCTCCCCCACTCCTAAATTAACTTTATATATGTTCACATTGCTCCCCCCAATAGAACATAGGTTCTGTAAAAATTAGGGATGTTAAATTTTTTGCCCCGGCATGAGGCCTGAAGGTGATCACTTAATGCTTGTTGACTAGATAATCACTGCAGCCTCAAGCTCTTTCTTTTCGAGACCCAGGCAGTTATTTGTCAAAATCTCATACTTTCATAACCTTGCTTGGTGTGGACCTCTCATTTCCTCTTTGGCTCTCAAACTTAGATATCACTTTGTCGCTTGGCCATGAGACAGATTATAGATTTTGATTTCTACAGTGGCTCTTCCTATAATACTTTATGTGAATACTTTGTCTAGTGCTGTAGACGATAACCCATATCTTCTCATCCTTTGTGATTCTTAATGCAGCCTGTGAAGCTGAAATGCAACAAAGTATGGGTCAGTTCTCTGCTGCTTGTACTAATTTTGGCCTAACAATTAATACCAAAAAAACAGGCTCCTATCAGCCAGCAGTGCACCATCCATGTGTGGAACCATCAGTTCCAGCAAATGATGAAGTTTTGAATACTGTGGATAAGTTCTCCTACCATGGCAGTATATTTTCCAGGAATGTACACAATGATAATAAGATTGACATACACATTGCCAGAGCTGGCTCAGTGTTTGGGAGACTCCAAAGGAAAGTGTGGGAGAGGAGAGGAATTAGACCAACTACCAAACTGTAGGTCTACAGAGCCATTTTGCATACCTCATTGTTGTATGCCTATGAAACCTGGACAGCGTACCAGCACCATGCCAGGAAACTGAATGATTTTCCTCTGAATTGTTTTAGGAAAATTCTGAAGATTACCTGGCAGGATAAGGTATCAGACATTGAGGTCCTTTCTCCAACTAAACTGCCAAGCATTCAAATTCTTTTACAGAGAACACAACTCTGTTGGGCTGGCCACATTGTTTGAATGCCAAATATATGCTTGCCAAAAAAATTATTTTATGGAGAACTCACACAGGGCAAGAACTCAGAAGGTGGGTCAGAAAAAGTGATGGAAGAATATTCTCAAGGTATTAAGAACTTTAGAATCAAATAAATGACATGGGGAACATTGGAACAGTATCTCCCAGCATGGTGTGCCCTCATCAGAGAAGGTGCTATGCTCCATAAGCAAAGCAGAAAGGAATTAGTCCAGAAGAAAGGTGAGGTGTGCAGTTACAAAAGTCACCCCAAATGTTGGCAGAGCATTTTGAACATTGGTCTGATCAACCACAGTCAGACATCCTGTAACTTGACTTTAACATAGTGATGTCATTTTGGTTCTCTTCAAGAATAAAAGACAAACAACCAATTCTTAATACCTTTCTTCCTCCTCCTCCTCCTCACAATGAGGCATTTCCCCCTATTTACCACCAGGTAATCCAGAACCTGCCCAGATATGAAACTTTAAACTTATGCCTCCACATTTCTAGGATCCGTGCTTTCACCATCATTCTGTGTACTCTTATTCACTGAACAGATGGCCTCTGTAAGTAGTCACAGTAAAAAAAAAAAAAAAAAAAAAAAAAAAAAATTTATTACTCGATGGACAACTTTCCGGTGATGAACTTTTTTGAAGTCAGTGAGGCTACCAATTGAATGATGCTTTGTTAACCAAGCCCATTCCAAGTCTCCAGTTTAACAGGACTTGTCAGAACATGTGTTTTCTTGTATGTGGGTGATAGGGATGAGGGGGTGGTGTTATCTCCATATCATGATAAGACAGGACTTTGGTGAAGGTGACTTGACTTATCAATGCTCTTCTAAATGAAAGAAGCTAATTGTCTTTTAACTCAATCCATAATCTTCCTGACCTCTTGGCAGCTTGACAGGAACAATCACTTTTTCTTCCTGGATATACAAAATAGATGAATGGCCTCAAGAGGTCCTCTCAAAAAAGTTTTTAGGAAAAAATAAAATTGGCTCTTTCACACTGAGTAGAGGGATGATATCGAAAGAGGAGAAAATGAAGGGAAGAGAAGAACTGAGGAAGAGAGGTAAAGAAGAAAAAGATTAGGACTAAGGACAACTAAGGACTGATAAAAATAGAGATAAGAGGAAATATCAAACTCAGAGCTGGGAAAAAATGGAGAAAGGTAGAGACATTGATATGAAATTTTAAAATGTTTGAAAAAATAAACAAAGGCTAAAAAATGAAGCTTAAGGTAAATCAAAAAGGAAAAGAGAAGGGAAACCAGGAATAACAAGTGAATTTCTTTTACTGTTCACCAGAAAAAAGGACAAAACAGTTTTTTGTCCTAAATTTTGAAAAGAGGTTAATATGCACTTTCATTTAGGGATATTAAATGCCAATTCTCAAAAAATTTTCTTTTCTCTCCACTCTTTTTAGATCACATAGAAATATTTAATTAGGCTATTTGATAATCAAGAAATAAATTATACATAACACTTAAAAATGTTTAAGTACACTTATAAAGAAACACAGAAGGAGGTATACCACTAATTTAATTATCATTGATGTTTTTATTATTAGGATAGTGGCATCCCTTATTTTGGGTCAATCCTTTGATTTTAAAAAGACACCTTTCTTGTTCTGTCTCTAGCCTTCAACAAAGTTAAACTGCCTTCTAATCTACCCTAAACTTTTCACTTTCTGAATCGATATTTGGTGTCCTTTGGTCAGTACACTTGATCCATGATTATAGGGACATAGGATTTAGAGATGGCAGGGGTCTCAAAGTAGTCATCTAGCCAAGAGCTTCTTTTTTTTTAAATTAAAGCTTTTTATTTTTCAAAACAGATGCATAAGGATGATTTCAGAAAGGCCTGGAGAGACTTAACATGAACTGATGCTGAGTGAAATGAGCAGGACCAGGAGATCATTATGTACTTCAACAACAATACTATATGATGATCAATTCTGATGGACATGGCCATCTTCAACAATGAGACGAATCAAATCAGTTCCAATAGAGCAATAATGAATTGAACCAGCTAGACCCAGCAAAAGAACTCTGGGAGATGACTATGAACCACTACATAGAATTCCCAATCCCTCTATTTTTGTCTGCCTGCATTTTTGATTTCCTTCACAGGCTAATTGTACACTATTTCAAAGTCTGATTCTTTTTGTACAGCAAAATAACTATTTGGACATGTATGCATATATTGTATTTAATTTATACTTTAACATATTTAACATGTATTGGTTAACCTGCCATCTGGGAGAAGGGGTGGAGGGAAGGAGGGGAAAAGTTGGAACAAAAGGTTTTGCAATTGTCAATGCTGAAAAATTACCAATACATATATCTTGTAAATAAAAAACTATAATAATTAAAAAAAACATATGCATAGATAATTCTTCAAAATTAGCCCTTGCAAAACTTTGTGTTCCAATCCCCCCCCCCCTCTATATGGTAGAAATATATGTTAAATTCCAATATATGCATAAATTACAATTATCTTGCTGTAAAAGAAAAATCAAATCAAACCAAAAAAGAATGAAGAAAATAAAATGCAAGCAAACAAAAAGAGTGAGAATGCTATGTTGTGAATCACACTCAATTCTCACAGTCCTTTTTCTGGGTGTAGATGGCTTTTTTGATCACAAGATCACTGGAACTGGCATCAGTCATCTCATTGCCAAAGAGAGCCACGTCCAACAGAATTGATCATCACATAATATTCTTGTTGTTGTACAATACATCTCCTGGTTCTGCTCATTTCATTTAGCATCAGTTAGCATTCATACAATGATCTCCTGGTTCTGCTCATTTCATTTAGCATCAGTTATTCAGCCATTCTCCAATTGATGGGCATCTATTCAGTTTCCAGTTTCCGGTCACTTGGGATATAAGCCCAGTAGAAACGTTGCTGGATCAGAGGGTATGTACAGTTTGATAACTTTCTGAGCATAGTTCCAAAATTGTTCTCCAGCCACCAACAATGTATTAGTGTCTCAGTTTTCCCACATTCCCTCCAACATTTGTCATTATCTTTTTGTGTCAACTAGGCAAGAGCTTGTTAAAAGTTTTTCCACTTGAGACCTCTTTTTGCTTGAGAAATTTTTACATGACTCCAGGTACATAGGTATAAAAAATAGGTATATAAATCAAACATTTACTGATAATAATTCATAATTTTACAACCCCCAATTCAGTCACAAGACCCCATGTAGGGTCATGACCCCCGATTTAAGAAGCTTTGATCTAGTCCATGAAGACACAGCTCAAAGGTTTCAAATAGAATTCAAATCCAAATATAGTGACATTGTGTCTTAAGGGAACTTAGGTTCCAAAGGTAAGGGACACAAATAGTTAAAATTACCCTCTTTCTAAAGTAAATATACAAGATGAACTGCCTCTGCATGTTGGTAAGGGAAGATGGCAAATAGATCTGGGACATTCAGAATTAGAGTCCAAGAAGTTTGGTACCAGCTATAGCTCTATCTCTCTATCCTATCCATTTTCATCTGCCTTGAACTTTATTGGGATATCTCCTACTCTTTTTGTGGTCTTATGCTTCTTTGTTGAAATGACAAATGAAGTTACTCGCACTATTTAAATTTTTTTTCTCTCTGAATGGAATTTGCACAAATCAAATGACAGATGATACCAATCCACTTTATTTCCTGACTCTAGAATTCAACACTTTGCATTCTACTGCAGTTGGGTTTTCTCATTTGTAAAATGGGAGATATATACTACCTCTAAGAACTAATTTAAAGGTCACATGAGATATTACATCTAAAATACATTACAAATTTTAAAATGCTAAGAGTTGTCAGTTATTATTATGATTATTATTAATGTAGTACTTTTGGTGCAGTGGATAGAGCACTGGGCTTGGAGTTAGGAAGATCTGAGTTTAAATCTAGCCTTAGGCACTTATTAGTTGTGTGATCCTGGGCAAGCCACTCTTATTTGGCTCAGTTCTTCATCTGGAAAATAGGGATATAATGGAGAAGGAAATAGCAGACCATCCAGTATTTCTACCATGAAAACCCTCAAAAAGGGACCATGAAGAATTGGACATAAAAAACATAGGGTTGGTAGGTGGTAAAATGGACAGAGTGCTGAGACTGAAGGAAGACTCATTTTATGAGTTCGAATATGGCCTCAGACACAATGCTAAGAAACCTGGGCAAGTCAATGAACCTGGTTTGCCTTAGTTTCTTTATCTATAAAAGAAACTAGGGAAGGAAATACTAGAGAAAGAAATGGCAAACATTTCAGTATTTTTGCCAAGAGAACTCCAAATGGGGTCACAAAGAGTTGGATATAACTGAAACAAATGACAAGGTCTTTGGCAGTCAGTATTTTTTTTTCCCCAAAGACAGGTCTTATCCTCTTTTTGCCAACCCATGTCTCTTTCCTTCTTTAATTACTTAAAATTATAATTCATTCAAGAAAAATATATTGTCTCTCCCTCCCTAGCATCCATCACCCCACACTGAAAAAGAAAGGAAAATAAGATCAAAGTTATAAGCATGTAGAGTCAAGCAAAGCAAATTCCTACATTGGCCTTGTACAAAAATATCTCAATCTGAATCCTGAGTTCATTATCTTTCCCTCAGGATAAGAATAGCATATTTTGTCATGGAATTAGGGTAGGTCACTCTGTTGAGCAGAATTCTTAAGTCTTTCAAAGTTGTCTGTCTATATGAAATTGCCACATTATGAAGACAAAAACAATAATATTATCTGATTCTATTGGTTCTGTTCACTCAGCACCAGTTCTTCCTGGTTCTTCCTAAGGTTCTCTATTAGTTTTTCCATAGTTTTCCATAATACTCATATACCATTACCCAATTGAGGAGCAACACCTCAGTTTCCAATTCTGCTTTTTTTTTTAAAACAAATATGGTACATATGAATTCTTCCCTTTCTTTAAAACATGGCATGATACTTATCTATTCCAGAGGCACCCCTTTAACAACTGTCCTACTATACAAGCTCATTCACTTAGAATATCTGAAATCTTAGATAATAAAGGAGGAAAATCCTCTACAATATCCTTGAAAGTGTTTAAAAGGCAGCCTCTATCTAAGGACCAGAAGGGACATTATTGACTTTCTCCTGAGAACACCCATTTTACTTTTTGATAATTATAATTAGGCAATTTTCCCCTAATTTGAACCAAAATGTTGAAAATAACACTTTGCTGACCACTTCCTGAGTTAAACAGCAAGGGGAATATCTTCCCCACAGCAGCCTTTCAAATATTTGAAGACAATTTGCACATTCCTGCTCATTCTTTTACATTCAATATTATTATTCAGGCTAAATGATCTTAGTTCATGTGACTGATCTTAGTATTGTATGATTGTAAGAATAAGTACTTTCATGCTTGGTTACTCTCCCTTGTATATTCTCCTTGTCAATGTTTTTCCTAATAGGCCCCCAGAAGTAATCATAATATTTAATATGTATTCTGAACAGAGCAGAGTACAATGAAATTTTAATCTCCCTGGTCCTGACAGGCTATAAATGTGGCTGAAATCACATTTTTTGATTGCCACAATACAGTGCTAACTCATATTGAGCTTACTGTGTAGAGAACTTGTTGCGTATTTTTAATAAACCATCATAGGTTTAGAGCTGGAGACCTTATACGTCATTTCTTCCAACTGCCTAATTTTATGGTTGAAGAAAGAAGCAGAGAGTTTTAAAGGACCTTGGGATTGTATAGGCTGTATACATCTTTTATTGTATATTGTATTTTTTGACCTTGGATTTGGATTGTTGTTTTCTGATTCACACTGTTTGTAAATGAATTGTCTTTGAGACACATCAATCCATTAACCAATAAAACAACAAGTATTTTGCCAGTGCCTGCTGAGAAACAAGCACTAAGCCAGATGCTCCAGACACAAGTAAATAGAATGAAACAATATTTCAATGCATAAAGCTATAAGGACAAATTGTGTGTGTGTGTGTGTATGTCTATGTATATATCATAAAATTAATAAATACAAAATAGGAGGTGGAGCCAAAGTCTTTCTGAATTCTCCTTTACCCTCAAACTATTTTTTATGAAATTCAGCCTGGGAATTAGTGTTTGCCTGTCAAAACACACAAATATGGGAGTACAACATATTACCAACAGAAGATAACCTCTAAATTTGCCAGAAAAGGTCTGTTTTTGCTTGTGGGCGGGGACGATTAGGGCAGGTTCAGAATCAGGCAGGCAGTGAGAGCATGGAGAACAGCTCATGCTGAGCAGATCAGAGGGGAACGGGGTGTGGTCTTCACCAGCTGAAAATTTGCAGAGAGAACTCTACTCCAGTGTCAGCTGCTCTGCTCTGGCAGTAAGCCAGTAGATCAGCAGAGAAACTTTAAACACAGGGGGTAAAGACTATAACCCCAAAAAGCACAGCGCCGCTGACCACATCATAGATGCTAATCCCAGTACAGTCATTGCTGTCCCATTGCTGCTTCACCACCACTACTACTACTACTACTTCTCTACCACTACTACTACTACTACTACTTCTTCCTGTTGTCTGTTGAGGAAGTTCAGTAACCTCACACTTCCCCAAAAACAGATTGCAGTTTTTTTTTTTGTTTGTTTGTTTTTTGGTTAAACTGAGTAAAAAGGCAAAGAGGGCTGTAACTATAGATAGCTTCTATACTGAAAGAGAGCAGATTTCAAACCCTGAGGAGACTAAAAATAGTTTGTCTCTAGATGAAAACCCAAAGACAGATATGATCTAGTCCCCACTACATAAGGCTCTCAGAAAAAATTAAAAAGGCTCTTAAAAGAGGGTTAGAAGAAAAATAGGGAAAGGAAAGGGAAACTTTGCAAGAGGGTCTGGATAAGACATGTAACTCATTAAAAGATAGAATGGATAAAGAAATCAACTCCCTAAAAAACAGAATTAGTGAATTGGAAAAAAGAAAATAACTGCTTAAAAAATGAAATGGGCGAAATGGGAAAAAAATTCCATAGAACAAAACAACTCATTTAAAAACTCAAATGGACAATTACAAAAAGAAATTAAAATAGTAAATGAAGCAAATAATTCATTAAAATAAGAATTGAATAAATAGAAATAAATGACTCGAGGAGACATCAAGAATCAGTCAAGCAAAACCAAAAAAAAAAAAAGAAAATGAAACAATGGAAAAAATTTTAAATACCTACTTGGGAAAACAAGAGACCTGGAAAATAGATCTAGGAGAGATAATCCAAGGATTATTGCACTCTCTGAAAATCATGATGAAAAAAAGAGCCTAGACACTATTTTTCAGGAAATCATCAAAGAGAACTGCTCAGATGTTATAGAAACAGAAGGTAAAATAGACATTGAAAGAATTCATTGATCACCTACTGAAAGAAATCCCAAAATCAAAACTCCAAGAAATATTGTGGATAAATTCCAGAACTATCAGACCAAGGAAAAAATACTACAAGCTGCTAGAAAAAAACAATTCAAATACAGAGGAGCCACAATAAGGATTACCTAGGATCTAGCAGCGTCCACATTAAAAGACTGAAGGGCCTGGAATCTGACCTTACGAAAGGCAAAAGAACTTGGTATGCAACCAAGAATAACTTACCCAGCCAAACTGAGCATTTTCTTCCAGGGAAGAAGATGGACATTTTTTTTTTTAATTTAATAGCCTTTTATTTACAGGTTATATGTATGGGTAACTTTAAAACATTAACAATTGCCAAACCTCTTGTTCCAATTTTTCACCTCTTACTCCCCACCCCCTCCCCCAGATGGCAAGATGACCAGTAGATGTTAAATATATTAAAATATAAATTAGATACACAATAAGTATACATGACCAAACTGTTATTTTGCTGTACAAAAACAATCAGACTCTGAAATATTGTACAATTAGCTTGTGAAGGAAATCCAAAATGCAGGTGGGCCAAAATATAGGGATTGGGAATTCAATGTAATGGTTTTTAGTCATTTCCCAGAGTTCTTTCTCTGGGCATAGCTGGCTGCTCCATTGGAAATGATTTGGTTGATCTCATTGCTGAGGATGGCCAGGTCCATCAGAACTGGTCATCATATAGTATTGTTGTTGAAATATATAATGATCTCCTGGTCCTGCTCATTTCACTCAGCATCAGTTCGTGTAAGTCTCTCCAGGCCTTTCTGAAATCATCCTGTTGGTCATTTCTTACAGAACAATAATATTCCATAATATTCATATACCACAATTTATTCAGCCATTCTCCAACTGATGGGCATCCACTCAGTTTCTAGTTTCTAGCCACTACAAAGAGGGCTGCCACAAACATTTGTGCACATACGGGTCCCTTTCCCTTCTTTATGATCTCTTTGGGATATAAGCCCAGTAGTAACACTGCTGGATCAAAGAGAAGATGGACATTCAATGAAATAGGTGAATTCCATTTATTTCTAACGAAAAACCAGAGGTAAACAAAAAGTTTGACCTCCAAATATAGGACTCAAGAGAAGCATAAAAGGAATTCTTGAGAATTATATTTCTGTTAGGAGTACACATAAAGAGTACATATGTAATTTGGTTTTTTACTGTTATAATATAAAAAAGGATCTAGAGGTGGAAAGGAAATTGTAACAGAAAAAGGGAAAAGTGGAGGTACCACTTCTCACAAAGAAGCAAAGGAAACCTATTATATCCGAGGGAAAGAAGGGAGAGGGATGAACATAGTGTGAATCTTACTCTCATCAGAATTGGCTCAAAGAGAAAATATTAGACATATTTGGTTTACAGAGAAACTTTTCTCACCTCATTGAAAACTGGGAGGGGAAAAGCAAAAAGGGAAGGAGTAGGTTAAATAGAAGGGAATTAGAAAACTGTAAAGTAAAGGTTTAAGAAAAGAGAAGGGACTCTAAGGGAGGGGGAAGGATCTTAAAGAAGGCTTCTTGAGCAAGTGGTGCTCATAAGTTTAATACTGAGGAGGTGGGTCAAGGGGAAAGGAAAGAGAAAAGCATAATCTGGGGTTAATAAGATGGCAGGAAATGCAGAATTAGTAATTTTAACCATAAATGCAAATGGGTTAAACTCCCCCATAAAGCAGAGGCAGATAGCAGACTGGATTAAAAGCCAGAATCCTACAATATGTTGTTTATAGGAAACACACTTGAAGCAGGGTGATACATACAGAGTAAAGGTAAAAGGCTGGAGCAGAATTTATTATGCTTCAGGTGAAGTCAAAAAAGCAGGGGTAGCCATCCTGATCTCAGATCAAGCAAAAACAAAAATTGGTCTAATTAAAAGATGAGGAAGGGCACTATATCTTGCTAAAGGATAACATAGATAATGACACAATATCAATATTAAACATATATGCACCAAGTGGTATAGCATCTAAATTCCTAAAGGAGAAGTTAAGAGAACTGTGAGAAGAAATAGACAGCAAAACTATGATAGTGAGAGTTCTCAACCTTGCACTCTCAGAGCTAGATAACTCAAACCACAAAATAAATAAGAAAGAAGTTAAGGAGGTAAATAGAATATTAGAAAAGTTAGGTATGATAGATCTTTGGAGAAAACTGAATGGAGACAAATTCTTCCCGGCAGTTCAGCCTATACAAAAATTGACCATATATTAGGACAGAAAGACCTCAAATTCAAATGCAGAAAGGCAGAAATAGTAAATGCATCCTTTTCAGATCATGATGGAATAAAAATTACATTCAATAAAAAGCCAGGGGAAAATAGACTAAAAAGTAATTGGAAACTAAATAATCTTATCCTAAAGAAGGATTGGGTGAAACAGCAAATCATAGACACAATAATTTTACCCAAGAGAATGACAATAATGAGATGTCATACTAAAATTTGTGGGATTCAGCCAAAGTGGTAATAAGGGGAAAATTTATATCTCTAGAGGCCTACTTGCATAAAATAGAGAACGAGAAAATCAATGTATTAGGCTTACAACTAAAAAAGCTAGAAAAAGAGCAAATTAAAACCCCCCAATCAAACAGTAAATTTGAAATTCTAAAAATAATAGGAGAGATTAATAAAATTGAAAGTAAAGAAAAAACCTACTGAATTAATAAACAAAACTAAGAGTTGGATCTATGAAAAAACCAACAAATCCTTGGTAAATTTGATTAGAAAAAGGAAAGATGAAAATCAAATTATTAGTCTTAAAAATGAAAGGGGAGAACTTGCCACTAATGAAGAGGAAATTAGAGCAATAATTAAGAGTTAGTTTGCCCAACTTTATGCCAATAAGTTTGATAACTTAAATGAAATAGATGAATTCCTTAAAAAATATGGGTTGCCCAGATTAACAGAAGAAAAAGTAAATTGGTTAAATAGTCTCATTTTAGAAAAAGAAATAGAACAAGTCCCTAAAAAAAAAAAAAAAAATCCTCAGGACCAGATGTTCTTTAAATGTTTGGTACATGAGAATTCTACCAAACATTTAAAGAACAATTAACTCCAATGCTACATAAACTATTTGAAAAAATAGGGATTGAAGGAGTCCTACCAAATTCCTTTTTATGAAACAGACATGGTATTGATACCTAAACCAGGTAGGACAAAAACAGAGAAAGAAAATTATAGACCAATCTCCCTAATGAACACTGATACAAAAATCTTAAATAAAATCATCCCCAGGATTACACACCTGACCAAGTAGGAGTTATAGCAGGAATGCAGGGGTGGTTCAATATTAGGAAAACTATTAACATAATTGACTCTGTCAATAACCAAATTAACAAAAACCATATGATCATCTCAATAGATGCAGAAAAAACATTTGATAAATTCCAACACCCATTTCTATTAAAAATACTAGAGAGTACAGGAATAAATGGACTTTTCCTTAAAATAGTAGCATCTATTTAAAACCATCAGTAAGCATCATATGTAATGATATAAATTGGAACCATTCCCAATAAAATAAGGAGTGAAACGAGGTTATCCACTATCACCATTACTATTCAATATTGTTTTAGAAATGCTAGCTTTGGCAATAAGAGATGAAAAAGAGATTAAAGGAAGTAGAGTACGTAATGAGGAAACCAAATTATCACTCTTTGCAGAAGATATGATGGTATATCTAGAGAACCCCAGAGATTGTACTAAAGCTATTAGAAATAATCCACAACTTTAGCAAAGGTGCAGGATACAAAATAAATCCACATAAATCCTCAGCATTTTTATACATCACTAACAAAATCCAACACTTACAGTTACAAAGAGAAATTCCATTTAAAATAACTGTCGATAGTATAAAATATTTGGGAATCTATCTGTCAAAAAAAAGTCAGGAATTATATGAGCAAAACTACAAAACATTTTCCACACAAATAAAGTCAAATCTAAACAATTGGAAAACTATGAAGTGGTCTTGGATAGGTCAAGCAAATCTAATAAAGATGACACTATCACCTAAACTAATCTATTTATTTAATGCTATACCAATCAGACTCCCAAGAAACTATTTTAATGATCTAGAAAAAATAATAAAATTCATCTGGAAGAACAAAAGGTCAAGAATTTCAAGGGAACTAATGAAAAAAAAATCAAGTGAAGGTGGCCTACTTGTACCTGATCTAAAACTATATTATAAAGCAGTGGTCACCAAAATCATTTGGTATTGATAAGAAATAGACTAGTTGATTAGTCAAAAATAGTCAATAAGTATAACAATCTAGTGTTTGACAAACCCAAAGACCCCAACTTTTGGGATAAGAATTCACTATTTGACAAAAATTGCTGGGAAAATTGGAAATTAGTATGGCAGAAACTAGGCATTGTCCCACACTTAACACCATACACCAAGATAAGATCAAAATGGGTTCATGATTTAGGCATAAAGAATGAGATTATAAATAAATTAAAAGAACATAGGATAGTTTACCTCTAAGGTCTGTAGAGAAGGAAGGAATTTGTGACCAAAGAAGAACTAGAAATCATTACTGATCACAAAATAGAAAATTTTGATTATATCAAGTTAAAAAGCTTTTGTACAAATAAAATGAATGCAGACAAGATTAGAAGGGAAGCAATAAACTGGGAAAACATTTTTACAATCAAAATTTCTGATAAAGGCCTTGTTTCTAAAATATATAGAGAATTGATTCTAATTTATAAGAAATTAAGCCATTCTCCAATTGATAAATGGTCAAAGGTTATGAACAGACAATTCTCGGAGGATGAAATTGAAATTATTTCTGCTCATATAAAAAGGTGTTCCAAATTATTATTAATCAGAGAAATGCAAATTAAGACAACTCTGAAATACCACTACACACCTGTCAGATTGGCTAAGATGACAGGAAAAGATAATGATGAATGTTGGAGGGGATGTGGGAAATATAATAATTTTTTGACAGTTTAGTATGGCACTGAACAAGTAGACCAATTTGGGCAGAATTATCATTTTTATTATATTAGGTTGGCCGACCCATGAGTAATTGATATTTTTCCAATTGCTTAAATCTGACTTTTTGTGAAAAAAAAAAGTCCTTAATTTGGATGGAGCAAAATGCTTTTAGTCATTGCATGAAATTCAGTTATATTCTAGAAGAAGACATTAGGATTGCTGGAAGAGTTGATACACACACACACACACACACACACACACACACACACACACACAAAGAACAGTCCTTTTGGAACTAAAGATTTGATTGGAACTAGAGAGAATGGTTTCAGCCAAACCCCTGACAAGTAATCACAGTGAGAAAGAGAAGAGGAGAAAGAGAAAATCAAAAGCCTCTTCTTTCTTTTCCTCTCCTATCTCATGGATCAGACTTTGTGAATTTTAAGGCCAAAAGATTTTGAACCTTGTATGATTTAGCAGAGTCTATACAATAGCAGTAGCTGACGATCTGTTTCAGGAGCTAAGAATTAGACACACTAATGAAAGGTAGCTTTAAGACCCTAACAAGGAGCCTAGATAAAAATTAACATGTGCTTAAGATGGATTTCATGAGGATTCACCAAAAAAAAGAGAAAAAAATCTCTCAAATGAGAAACTGTGAACTGTTTTTGCCATAGAAGCTCTCCAAACCTAAGCCCATTTTTTGCTAGTCTCTTTTTTGTATTGCAGATTCTTGGGATGGGAGGGAATGCTTGAAGCACCTCTTCTTAAGATAACATTTTAGTAAATGTAGCTTTTTGAAAGCAAGCCTCGTTGATTTATGTTATTATTTATTAATATTAATTAATATCACATATTGAGTTGTCAAGCAATAATCAATGGGAGAACACTGATATAAGTTCATGAACAACAGAATTAAAAAGCCTCCAAATCTTGAGGATTATTTCTAGAACTCTAGGAAGAGAATTAGACAGCTGTCCTTAGGGCACCCAGAGTACCAGTGCAAGTAAGGAGTTGCCAGAGAAGCCCCAGAGCACATCCTACAATTAAACTCCCTTTTATCTCCCCAAGATCCTAAATTGCCAAGTAAAGAGCAAATGTGAAAACAAGTTAGTCTACATATATCAGGAGTGAATCTATAAATGGCTGAATGTGGGGTTATGAACTTGACATACAAAAAATGGAATTGGTTTGTTTAATCTTTTTTTTTTTAATTTAAGAATTAACTTTACATGCATGAAGCAAATGATTTTTTAAAAAAGAGGTGAAGATGTAATATAATGTCTCTCCTTTCCTCTCCTCTGTTCGTCTTTTCCCCACCCAAACCACCAGAAGTATGGTTAACTTGTAGATCTTTTTTGGATGAGATATTTCTTTGAACATTTTTATCATTTGCCATTTAGTTTCTTTTTGAGATCTCATTCAGGTGGTGATCAGTGGTAGATACTTTCAATTTCTACTTTACCTTCTGGTCCCAGGATATCAGAACAGTTTTCCTTGATAATTTCTTGCAATATGATGTCTAGGCTCTTTCGTTAATTATCAATTTCAGGCAGTCTACTAATTCTTAAATTAACTTTCCTTTATCTCTTTTGTAAGTCAGTTTTTTTTAATGTTTTCTTTATGTTTTCCCCCATTCTTTTCACAGTTTTATTGTTTCTTGATGTTTTATGAAATCATTAGCTTCTACTTATCCAATTCTAATCTTTAAGGAAGTGTTTTTTTTTTTATCTCAACAGTATTTTATTTTTCCAGTTATATGTAAAGATAGTTTTCAATATTCATTTTTGTAAGATTCTTAGTTCCAGTTTTTTTTTTTCTCCCTTCTTCCCTTTATCTCCCCCCCTTTTCAAGAGAGCAAGCAATCTGATACAGGTTATACATGCATAATCATTTAAAATATTTTTACACATTTGTCTTGTTGTGAAAGAAAAATCAGAAAAGGAAAAACCACAAGAAAGAAAAAAACAAAATAAAAAAGGTAAAAATAGTATATTTTGATCCACATTTAGTCTCCATAGTTCTCTCTTTGGATGCAGATGACATTAGATAGTATTTCCTTCAGTGATCTTTTGCAGTTTTTCCATGTGGCTATTTCTGTTTTTTAAGGAGTTATTTTCATCAATGAAATTTTATATGCCTCTTTCCATTTAGTCAGTCATGTTTTTTAAGGTGGTGTTTCCATCAGTATTCTTTTTTGTCTCTTTAGCCAAGCTGTTATCTTTTCATAATTTTCTTCCTTTGCTCTTATTTCTTTACCTAATAGTTCATACCATTCTTCAAATTTTTTTTAGTCCTTTCAGGAATTCTTGTTGGGCTCATGTCCAATTCAGATTCCCCTCCACCCCCAATCCAGTAAGATTTTGCTTGTAGCTATTTTGACTTTATGATCTTCTTCTAAGTCCGTTTCTTTATTTTGCCCATCATCATAATAGATTTTTATGATCAGGGTTTTTTTTTTTTTTTTTTTTTTATTCATTTTCCGATCCATTTCTTGATTTGGAACTTTATGCTAAAAAATTAGGGGGTTCCGTTCCTAGAATGGTAGGAGGAAAGAATTACTGTTTCAAGCTTCAGGCATTTTTTTGTACTGTTGTTTTTAGAACTAGCTCTGAGAGGTTTAGAAATTGTTGGTGCTTCTAAAGTAGTGTGATATGGGAGAGAGGTGGTAATTGCTTGCTTGATCTGTACTCTGGTCCTTACCCAGGAAAGACTCCTGATCCTTTAAGATTTCAATTAATACTGACTGCCCTTCTTCCTTTGGGATCAGAAGCAGTGTAGCTCCTCAGAGCTCCCTTTCCTTTTGACCAAAAGTGCTCTTTTCTACCTGTGAACTATGTCTCAAAAGTGGGTACAGGCAATGGATTTATCAGTGTTTAGTTCTGCATCTAGTGTTAGAACAGCATTTACCCAGGTGTCACAGATCTCCCATTCTGACTGCCTAAGTTATTTTGGGCAGAAAGAATGCCTTCCTGATCTTTTATTGGTTCTGGCACTCCAGAATTAGATTTGAGGCATTATTTTACAGTTGTTTGGAGGGGAATGTTGAAATAACTCGAGTGAGTGCTTCAGCTACTCTATCATTTTGCCATTTATTTCAAGATAGTGGAGCAACATAATTCAAACTTAAGATATATCTTGATATCTTTTTAACTGAAGCATTTTTTCCCCCTAAAATTCAGCCAATTCCTTAAAAGTTACCCTGAACATACAAAGGAGCATAATGTGTTAAGTATTTGAATATTACAGTTCATGTAGAAATGTTGCTTGGTCTGGTTAGCAGAGTCTTGGACAGATGCATAGGAAATTACTATCAAATTTACCTACTTGTGTTTTGGGCATTTATAATCAATTCTCAATTATGTGAAATAATTGAAGAAATCATAAAAAAGAACAACTCTGTGTGTGTATAAAAGAGAGAGAGAGAGAGAGCGAGAGAGAGAGAGAAAGAGAGAGAAGTCTAATACTGTTATAAATGGAATCATTCAAGTTTGCATTATTTTTAAATTTTGCTGCAATCTTTAGACCAGTAATTCTATATCAGATGTTAAAGGTATTGACAAAAGGGAACAGCTCAATTACCAAGGCTGCCTATTATTCTTCAAGTCAATTTAAGGGCACCAGGAAATAAATCGAAGGTTAATGCTGTTTGTCTTGGAGGGTTAAAAACTGGATTAGGTTTGGTGGAAGGAAAGGTGGGACATCTTATTCCATGGAGTTGAAACCATGAAGAGTAACAGATGAGAAGTAGAATTATTCCAGTCATTAAATTTCAGTTATGGCTTTGTTGTTATTTTTCACTTGTTTCAGTTGCAACTGACTCTTTATGATCCCATTTGAGGTTTTCTTGGCAAAGGTACTGGTGGTTGTTGTTACCACAGGGTCACACAGCTAATAAGTGTCTAAGGCCAGATTTGAATTAGAAGGACGAGTCTGACTTTAGGCCCAGCACTAGCTACCACTGCACCACCTTGCTACCCTCAGTGACAATTACTGAAGCAGAATTTTTTTGGTTGTCTTTTTAGCTCAGCGTTTCTCCCTATTTTGTCCATTTGTATGGACTTTGTAGTTGGCTCTTTTTTATACTATCTTTTGTGAATTAATGGTCCTTTCTTCTAATAAGTCTTTCTTTGTGGTACTTAATATCTGGCTGGGCAGATATAAGTGGATAATTTTCTTTCTTTATTTTTCAATTTAATGTCTTCTTGATCATATTTATAAGACTAAACAAATCTCTCATTACTGACATTAATTAGGTGAATTTCATATTTAGCCTAGAGAGCTCATTGTTTTCACATTCTGAGCTACTAGACAGAAATCCAAATTTAATTTTAAGGTATCTTTTCTTACCTAGTTGTTCATTTTCTAAATCTGCTTTTCTCAAATGTCAACAGTAGTGTCAGTACCATTTTCATTTTCATTTTCTTGTTCAGTACTTCATAAATACTAGTAATGTTCTTAATATCATTTGTACTTAAATTAATCCACAAGAGCAAGATAGTTAGTCTGACAAGTCTTAGGAGGTAGGTATATGTCTCAGATTTTTCTTTTGTTTGTGTCAAGTTTATAGCCATCTCAGTACCTCCCAGCAGAGAGTTACCAGGCACCATTATTTTTGTCATCTTCTTTAAATCATTATTAATATGATTCCTCTTAACTGACAGCACCTAAGGATTCACAGCCTCCTTCCCTAGAGAAAAAAACAAAAACAAAAATAAACCTTCCCAACTTCTCCTGAGTGTTTCCATGTAATTCCTTTCAGGAAGATATTCAATTATCATTCTGCTGATGACCAGCATTGTCTTTTCCTTTTTGATCTGATTTTTCTTATACAGCATGATAAATGTGGAAATATTTATAGAAGAATTGCACATATGTAATATATATTGGATTGATTGTTATCTAGGGGAAGGAGTAGGAGAAATGGAGGGAGAAAAATCTGGAACACAAGGTTTTTCAAGGGTAAATGTTGAAAACTATCTTTGCATATATTTTGAAAATAAAAAAAAGAAAAAGAATGATGAGCAGGCTGATTTCAGAAAAGTCTGGAAAGACACATAAACTGATGCTGAGTGTAATGAGCAGAATTAAGAGACCACTGTACACAGTAATAACAAGATTATGTGGTGATCAATTGTGATGGACTTGACTCTTTTCAACAATGAGGTGATTCAAGACAATTCCAACAGAGTTGGTATAGAAAATGCCATCCGCATGTAGAGAGAATTGTGGAGACTAAACATGGATCAAAGCATAGTATTTTCACTTTTTATTGTTGTTGTTTATTTCTTTTTTTTTTCCTTTTGATCTGACTTTTCTTGCACAGCATGACAAATATGGAAATATGTTTAGAAAAATTGCACATGTTTATCTTATATTGAATTGTTTGCAGTCTTTGGAGAAAGGGGAAGGGAGGGAGAAAAATTTGGAACATAAGGTTTTGCAACGGTGAATGTTGAAAACCATCTTTGCATGTATTTGGAAAAATGAAATACTATTAAAATTTTTTAAAAAATTATTGAAGATTCCCTCCTCCCCTCCCCAAAGAAAGATATTCCATTACTCAGCATCAAATGCTCAATTATGACACAGGTAGGATTCTTCTTTGCCTCTTTAGATTCCGGATCCCCCTACCGCCCTGTCCCCAAACCATATCATTCATTATTTTCTTTGTTATCCTGGAGAGAACAGAAGTATTCTAGGTCTTCATTTCTCTTCTTAGAGAGTCAAATCTTTGCAAAACTTTTCTTGTTCTTGTTGGATCCTGGTCCTTAAGAATCAGTCCCCTGTCATTCTTTTTGGTATAGCTTGTGGCTAGCTTTCCTGTGGAACTGCCAAGCTAAACTGGCTATTCCTTGAGCTGGGGGACTCCAATCCTGGGTGTTCCCAAGCTAAAGTTTAATTTATTTCTTTTGGGCTTCCTGCCTTTTTTGAGGATGCTCATTCACCAGGCTGCCTCTGATTAGCAATAAACAGATTCCTGCCAAGCCCTAATGCAAATAGAAGTTGTCCTTACATGTCCTCTGTGCCAGGGTCTCAAGCAGAAACAAGATTACCAGCAAGGTTTTTTTTTTATCTAAGTGACTATCATAACTGCTTTCTCCTTTTCTTTTCTCTACTTCCATGTGTTTCTCTGGTTATAACCCTTTTCCAAATGTTTGAGAAGCACAATGATATATAATCTGACAACTATTTTCTACATGCTTGCTGGACATAATTTTTAACTACTAAGTCTTCCATTATAAATCAGCACAAAACATTTTAAACTGCCATTTATACATAAGGATCATTATATTGACCAGACATTATTTTTCCAAAGGGAGTCTAATCTTCCTTTAGATGAATGTTTTGTTGGAAAGAGAAATAAATTCTAAAAGTTTATTTGAATTCTTTTAAAATTTTTTATTTTGTCAAATATTTCCTAATTACACGCAAAATTTGTTAAACAATAATTAAGGAATTTTTTGAGTTCCAAATTCTTTCCCTCATGTCCCTTTCTTCTATTGAGAAAGTTAAAAATTTGATATTGACGTGAAGTCATGAGAAACATATTCATATTACCCATGATGCAAAAGAAAACAGACAAAAAAATAAAACAAGAAAAATAAAGTTAAAAAAAAGGTTGACAATATTTATTCAAAGTTCATCAGATCTCTCTTTGGTGGTGGGTAGCACTGTTCATCATGAGATCTTTGGAATTATCTTGTATTATTGTCTTAATCAGAATATCTAATTCTTCCACAGTTGATCATTTTTACAGTATTGCTGTTGAGGTGTCAATTTTGTGGTTTTACTTACTTTACTTTGCATGAATTCACATAAGTATTCCCAGAATTTTCTGAAACTACCTTGCTTATTTCTTTTGGTGCAATAGTATTTCATCACAATCATATGAACACCAGTTGTTCAACCATTCTTCAATTGATGGACATTCTCATTTCCAATTCTTTGCCATCAATAAAAAGAACTACTATAAATATTTATGCCCAAATAGATCCTTTGTTTGTTTGTTTGTTTTTTTTGATCTCTTGCATATACAGTAGTAGTGGTATTGCTGGAACAATGGGTATCTACAATTTTGTAGTTCTTTGAGCATGGTACCAAATTATTCTCTATTTCAATAAATTAGTTCACAACTCTACTGATAGTGCATTAGCATCCTAATTTTTCCACATCCCCTCCTGAATTTGTTGTCATATAAGGCAATTTATTAGGTGTGTCGTAGCTTTGTTTTAATAGGAAATGTTTTAACGTACATTTCTCTAATCAGTAGTTAAGATTATTCTTTCTTGTGATTATTGAGAGCTTTGATTTCTTTTTCTGAAATTTGCTTAATTATGTCATTTGACCATTTTCAACTATGGAATGATTCTTATTTTTATAAATTTGGCTTAGTTTCCAATATATTTGAGAAATGAGGTCTTTATCGCAGAAATTTGATATATCTTTTTTTGCCCCAATTTCTTGTTTTCCTTCTAATTTTGGCTGCATTAATTTTATTTGTGTAAAAATCTTTGATTTCATGTTATCAAAACTACTGATATCAAAACTGTGATTTACTCTCCTGTTTAGTCAAAAATTCTTCCCTTAATCATAGATCTGGTAGGTACATTTTCCCAGGTTACCCTAATTTGCTTATGATATCATCCTTTATATTTAAATCATTTAGCTTTTTTGACCTTATTTTGGTAAACAGTATAAGATGTTGGTCTATGTTTTTTTTTTAATCAAAGCAATTTTTATCAAAGAGTATGTTCTTCTCTCTAAAGCTTAAATCTTTGGGCTTATGAAATACTAGATTACTATGGTCTTTTACTACTGTGCACTGTATATCTAATTTATTCTACTATTCCACTACTTTGTCTGCTAATAACAGATTGTTTTGATAATTACTGCTTTGTAATATATTTTGAAATCTGGAACTGCCAGCCCACTTTCACATTTTTTTTTTCATTGATTCCCTTTGTTGTATTTGCCCTAATTCTTTTTGTTGTTGTTATTGTTTTGCTGAGTCAATTGGAGTTAAGTGACTTGCCCAGGATCACAAAGCTAGGAAGTATTAAATTCTGAGGCCAGATTTGAACCCAGGTCCTCCTCACTTCAGGGCTGGTACTCTATCCACTGCACCCTAATTCTTTAAAGGAAACATTCTGTAAGACATTACCATCTCTTAAAATTATATTAGATATGATCTACTAGTAATCTAGATAGCTTTCAATTAATGTACAAATCAGATCATGATCATAACCATTATAACTCATTTGGCTTTTGACAATCAATTCTGAATTGATAAAAGTATGATGATTCCCATAAAAAAGAGTAGAATATGGAATTTTATTTAAACAGATATCACTTTTAGTTCTGGAAAAATTATGTGGTATATTCTCAAAGGCAATAAACACTTGTTTTCCACAGAAAAAAAGTGAGTTGAAGCTTACCTCAACTCAAGTTCCAAAAAAGTTTTGGCTTTCAGGGAGGCCAATAGGAAGGAAAAAAAAAATGTAATACTCCCTAGTGAGAATCTGTTATGCACAAAAGTTATCTTGCCTTCTCCATTGACTTCTGCACAGCTAACACCTGTTGGTTTGGAGAAGGTCCAGCAGATACCCTGATGTCATGAATGAGCACTTGAAGCAACAGACAATTGTAGAATGGAAAACTTTTCTAAATGTTATTTCCCATTTTAGATTTGTTATTTTTTTTCTTCTACTTTTGAAATAGCACTTCTATTCAAAATTGCTCAACTGGAACAGAACAAATTTTAATGATTTCCTTTATGTAAAGCCAAGTGAAGTGAAGGAAATATGATAGCTAGAGATAGGAAAATGATAAGACTTACTTCAGGGATTTTATAAAATGGACCTGGTACCTCTCTTATTTTGCAATATGTAGTTCATGAATATAAAGTCATACTAGAGCTATGAAATTTACTATTATGGAATTGATGAAAATGTCTGGAAGAATTGGTTCATTCTGAGAAACAATGAGTGAACAATTTCTACAGCTGCATTATCAGTATTCATTTATTCCCCAAAGAAGACAAAGCGAAGTATACAGGATGTTAAGATTATGATTCAGGAAAACTAAGTTGAATTTCCAAAACCAATAAAGCATCAACTTACTTTCCATTCTTGGAATGGACATGCCCTACTGTCTGCAAATTTCAATCTTTTCCATCTTGAAAATACACTTTATGGGAAACTACATTTTGTAGTTTTGTTTTTTTTTTTAAACAAAATGAGAGAGGGCAGAGTCTATAGAAGTTGTATAAAATCTGTGCCTCAGCTCACAATGGCAAGGGGAATAGAAGCTGCTACTAACACCCTAAGGTGTAATAGTTGTCACAATCTTAGACAACTACTGTTGATCCTCTCTTTTGGAAGTAATTAAGACATAATAAACTCGGATAAAATCTATTCAAAGCCACTCTGTTTCTCTGGAAAACAAATGATCAAATTCTCTTGTCTATTAGCTCAAAGCAGAAATCCACTTATCTCTAGAGAATTAAAGGAAAAAAATGTAATTTGATGACCAACTATATATCACTTCTATAAGAAGTGGTATGATACTGTAAAAAGACCACTGAACTTGGAGTTGGATGGTAGGAATCTGAAGCTCTATTCTGCCACTTTTTACTATCTATATGATTCAAGTCAATCAACAAACAATCCGATCTGGATATCCCAGAAGCATTTCAAACTTAACTAGTTTAGAACAACTCATTCTCTTTCCTCCCTGAACCCATCTTTTTAAAAGAAACTTTTCTAATTACTGTTGAGCTCAAAACCATCCTTTTGGTCATTCAGGTCTGCATCTTTGGTCTCATCCTCAATTCCTCACATTCATTATTTTCACCTTTTCAACCAACTGCTATATTTTGCAGTTTCTCTCAATACATCTCCCAGATATGCTCTATTCTCTCTACTTATATGTCCATTGTCCTAGCTCACTTTTCATCTGAAGACTGTCATCACCTTCTATTTGTTTTCCCTGTTTAGTCTCTCCCCACTTCAACTCATCCACCAATGAGATTTTCCTGAAGCACAGGTCTGAACATGTCACCCTATGACTCAATAAATGCAGGTGTTTCCTATTATCTCTAAGAACAAATATAAACTGTTATTTAAAACTCTTACAACCTGATCCTTCTTCCAACCTTTCCAATATTCTTACTTGTTATTCACCTTCATTCACTTCATGGTCCAGCCACACTGGTATAGGTGCTGCTTCTTACACATATTGATCCACTTCTTGTCTACATGCTTTTTCACAGGCTGCACCCCATTTCTGGAATGACCTTCCTTCTCTCTACCTTCAAGAATTTCTAAACTCATTCAAGATTCAGCTTAAGACTAGTTCATATACGATGCCTTTTGCACTCCTACTAGCTACTACTGTCTTCACTTCCAAGATTACCCAGCATTTGATTTATGTGTTGTAGATACCTACTTTTGTACATATTTTCTTTCTTTATATAGAAGGGAATCACTTTCAGGGCAGGGACTGTTTCTCTCTCTCTCTCTCTCTCTCTCTCTCTCTCTCTCTCTCTCTCTTTTGGCCTTTTCATAACTTGGTACAATGCTTGGCAGAGAATAATGCTCATTGCGTGATCTACAAAATGAGGATGCTGGGCTAGATGATTTCTATGGTCCCCTCCCTTCCTAACTCAACTTGCTAAATTACTATCTTGTGTCCTGACTGGAGTCTTTATTTTATGTACTCTCATTGTAACTCCATTAGTCATATGTTATTTCTAACTCAGACTCATACACTTTAGAGACTTAATAAATATTTGTTCTTAGCTATGTTCCCATTTGAGAGGAAGTGAGTAGTGGTTAATAGAGATCTATAAATGCTAAAGGGAGTGGTTCAAATGGTAGTGAATGTTTCTAGCAAATAATGAAATAATAAACCACAGAGATGAACAGAAAGTGTGAATTATGTAAAATATGACTGTATAAAAATTCTATCTTCCTTAGTCTATCTTAAAATGAGCCATGCACTTCTCTCCTATGTTTATGAAGCTATGGGCATTAGGAGTGAGAACTGGAGGAATATGACATGTATTTTAGATAATACTTAGGATATCAAAACACCTAGAATAACTGTGGCCATACCATGTTTCATTTTTTCTATACTGTAACTCACGCTGATCTGGAAAGATGACAGGAAAAGTGCTGAAGATTGTATTTCAGAGGCCTGGAATCATCAGAAAAACTCAGCCAACAAATTTAATAAATGAAGAATTACTGAGTGCCTGCTGAACTACTGTTTTAAATGTTCTGTGGAATATAAAGAAGTTTATGACAAAATTTGTACTTTCAGCAAGTTTACAGTTTGGTTCAAGAAAAAACTCTCCACCGAGTATGTGCTAAATAGCACTAATAAATTTAACATTAAGAAAAAAATAACAAAATTGTAAATCAGTAAAGACAATAATACCAGAGATGTCAGTGGGCAGTACATGATTAATTTCCAAGTGGCGTAAATAATGAACACTGAAAAAAGGGAAATAGAGATCACTATTGATCAGATTGGATTGGGAAAGTTTGATGGAGGAAGGATTTGAGTTGGATTCCTTACTTATAAAATGAGGAGTTTGGACTGCCTGAGGGCTCTAAATCTGGAGAATCACAATTTTACATCAAAGTTACAATGTTATTTAAAACCTATCTTAGTTCAAAAATGTTCTCTGAAGATAAAAGAAGAAATTGCAGAAAATCATTGCTACTTAATGTAAAGCAAAACTTTCTAATAATTAGAATTATTCCAAAGTAGAATGGGTTGCCTCAGGAAGCAGTGTAGAACATTTCCTATAATTGGAAGTCTTTAAGAAAAGGCTGGATTACTACTATTTACATAGAACTTTTTGTAACAATAAGAGTAGATAGATGGTCTGTGAGCTCCCCAACCAACTCAGACTTCTCAGTGAAGAAAATATTCTAGTCAAGGGAAATAGCATGTCCAAAGGCACAGAAGTAGGAAAACAAATAGGGTTGGTTTTTTGCGGGGGAGGGAGGAGGTTGGGCTAGGGAAGATTAGGGAATGTGATGAGTAGAATACGGCAGTTAAAAATTTCAAGGAATTTAGGGGAAAATAGAAAGGTGGGTTGGAACCAGGTTATGAAAGGCTATAAATAACACCATCAAAGCATTGCTTTAATAATACTACTTTGTAGGAGAATTTAGGAGATGGTCCTGAAGGCAAGGAGGCCAGTGAAGAAGCTACTAAAGTACTTCAAATAACAGGAATCAATCAAATAAAGGTTTTGGTTTTTTAAAGTTTTTTGTTTGTTTGTTTTTGTTTTTTTAAATAATAAAGACAGTAACATCATCCAAGCAGTGCTTTAGAAATAGCACTTTGTAGGAGAATTTGGAAGGGGAAGGTCCTGGAAGCAAGAAGACTAGTAAGGACACTACCAAAGTACTTCAAATGTGAAATAAGAATTAGGCATGAGTGATGGAAGTGAGTATGGAAAGAAAGGGAAGGGTAGTATAACAAAAGGTATGTCTATGCTTTGTTAAGAAATGGTAAGCATTAAATAAAGTTGAATTCAAAGACTGAGTATTGTTAGATATGCTAGTCTTGAGAAAAGCTCAAAATTTACAACGTCACTAAAGAGAAAGATGTGAAAATAAAATCCTATTATGAAACTCTTAATATTACAGCAAGGAAGTTGCTACATACAATGGACATGATTTTATCCCCAGTGTAACCAAAACAACAATGCTTTAGAATAAGATTTCTATTTAATGATACTCTAATATGGCAAAGGATCTCAATACTTAAAAAATCAGTACTTCCTCTACCACTGCAGGTCAAAACCAATTTATACCTTTCCATCTTGTATAATTCTGACCCTTCTATAAAGCTTACAGAGAGAAGATACAGTAATGTATCAGATGTCACTTAATATTTTGTTTTTATAATTCTCTTTTATAATTTTTGTGGCTATCAATGCAATATCTGAACTATTCATCTGTTAGATCTCACTGTTGTTACATAATTTGCCTGCTTTATCTAATTATACATGACTTTGTTGGAGGCTGTGTATTGGAAGAACTTGCTAGAAGAAGGAATCAGAGGTAAGATACCTCTTAGGAGATTCCTGAAGTACTCCTAGTGTGACAAGGAGAACTGAGCTACAATGTATGTCACTATTCTAATGACACTTCTTGGGCACTGGCCATCATCAATAAGATGAAACAGCCTGACTTTATCCATCATGTGTTTTGGGGGCCTTTGATCACCTGAAATTTTCAGGCTTCTTGTATGCTTCCTTTCTACAGCTTCTTTCATACTAAAGATAGTGTCCTAAAAGGCTTAACTTTATCAGTTCTAGAATGCTTGATCTGTAGCCTGAGCTATCCTGATTGGTGAATACCTCTTGATTCACTTGCTTTTTTTGGTATTATTATGAGGCTGATCTTTCTGAATGGTGATGGATTTCATTGAGGAAACCTTCTAGTGCTTATTATAGGACTTGAATGTTATTTGAAAATAGAAGCTTATGGATAATTTGACCATCTATGTAGGGATCTTCTATGTAGGCTTTTTGCAAAAATGTCTAAGAAAGGTAGTGAGCTCCCCTGGCTAGCATATATTTACTTATTTTATATGTTTCTTAACAGTGATTATTAGGGAACAGTTGTGTGTGATTTCTTTTTGACTCCACTTATCAAGGGATCTTTTATGATTTTAACATTTTAAAATACCTCATTGAAGGTAAGTTCTTATGAAATATACTTTGTTCTACCAAGGCAAATAAAAAAAAACCCAAAATGTCAAACAATAATATAATTGAAATCTCTTAGTCAACTATCTATCTATAAAGAACTCATTTGTTGTAGAGAATTATACATGAAAGCCTGCCTGTTCCTTTCTCATATTTATTATCAAGGGTTAAGACCCAAGTAAAACAGATAATTCTAATAATATAAAAGAAATAGAAGTGAAACAAAATGAGTCTTCCAGTATTACTGTAGTCATTTAATTTCATAAACTATTGCAGTGGAACGATCATATTTGGCCTTTCCTGTCTTGGTGCTTAATGTGCCCCAGGGAAAATAGTGTTGGATTGACCTGATGCCCAGAGGAAAATATGAGTTGAAGGTGACAAGATTTTTAAAACACTGGGTGAAAGAGGGAAATATTCCAAAGGTGTGGAGGGAAATGGTCACTGCGAAGAGATTAGTTAATTGCCAATCCATATGATGACTTTCAAAGAATTCTATCTGGAAGGGATCTCAGGTCATATTTTTCTGACCCCTTATTTTTTAATACATGAACAAACTGAGGCCAATAGACACAAATAATTTTGCCCAAGGTCACAAACAGTTGAGCCAGGTTTCAAACCTAAGTTCTCTGGCAACAAATCTAGTTCCATTTCCTTTGCATTACAGGTTTCTCAGCATCTAGTCTGTTTCCTCTTTTCTAATTTATCTTTCCATATTAATCTTCCTTAAGTAGGAGTGTGGGGTGTTATTGCCCTAGGTGACACAGGAAACAGACAGCCCTGGAGTCAGGAAGTCTTTGTGGACTATAAGCCCTGGGCAAGTCCCTTAAAACAACAACAACAACAACAACCACCACAACAAATTTGTTTTCTCATTTTTCCTAATTGCAAAATCAAGATCAAACAGTACCTACCTCTCTCAGAGGTGTTGTGAAGATCAAATGAGATTGGTAAAGGGCTTAGCACAGTTCCTAGAACACAGTAAGCATTAATATAAATGTTCATGCCCTTTCCTTGCCTTATTAAAAAAACCTTGGACGGCTCTTTACTGCTAATGGGATCAAGTTCAAAGTGCTCAGTCTGTAATTCAAGGTCCTCTCTATAACCTGGTTCTCTTCTTTCCTACATCTTCTCATGCTATTCTTCTGTAAGAAATCTCAACTACATTTACTGAAGCCACATGCCTCAATATTTACTGCAACTAGGTTTCTTATGATTTAAAAAAATTGCTCATTCTAATTCATATAGCTCCTTCCTTCCTCATTAATCTGCTATTCATTTATATCCTACTCTTCTATGAAGGGTTTAACTTTTGTGCCTCCTCCAAATTATAACCCTTAAAAAGTCTGATTCTATACCCTCCTAAAATCTAGACATTCTTTAAATTTTTTTTTGCCTCCTAACACTAATTTTATATTAATTATAATATTTATAATAATAATTATTACTAATATTAAGTCAATAAGCACCTATTAAACACTGGGGATAAAAAGGAAGAAATGATACAATACCTTCAAGGAACTTACATTTTATTGGGGGAGAAGAGGAACAACATGTACATATAGAAGTATATAGGAAACTACAAAAAACTTCCAACAACTTTCCCCCTTCCTCTCTTTCCCTCTCACCAAGGAAAGACAATGCATGTTCCACTCAAACACAGTTATCTCATCTAGACACATACAATAGGTTTCAGTAAGATCGATATACACTTCATAGATATTATTATTGGTCATCTTGGTCAAAAGCTAACAGTTATACAGGGTTTTAAGGTTTGACAAGTGCTTTACATATATGGTTTTATTTGATTGGCACAACAACTCTGTGATGTATGTGCTATTAAAGGCCATTTTACAGATGAAAAAAATGAGGCTGAGGCACGTTAAGTGATTTGTCCAGAGTCAAAAATCTCTAAGTGTCTGAGGTGGGATTCAAATTCAGGTCTTTCTGATTTAAGTCCAAAGTTCTACACCTTATGCTATATTGCTTCCTTATACTATCAAATATTTTCATTTTTGTGAAATCTCCCCAATGAGTTTCTCTCTTTATAAAAATGATTTATGTATTTTTTAAGGATACCCTTATTGAAAACATGAGAAAACTAACTTGTAGTAGTAATGACTTGTGACATAAGACATCCATTCCCAAAGAAAAGAGACAGTGACACTAACATTTGGTGCATGTCAGACAGTGACAAGTTATATGAGGCAAGTCTTAGAACAATCAGAAGACAAGAAAGTGTCATTCTGATATAGGTCTATGTTATAGACTTCCCAAATCCAATTCCATTCTAAAACATCAAATGAGATATATTCCATAAGCAAGGATATATGGATATATGGAATATATGCATATAAAGGACCACGTCAGAGTAACTATAAGAATACTAGATCAGGATTGATTCATTCAGAAGATTTGAGAGAGAGCTTTATTTGAGTTCCACTGACCCTTAAACATGCTGAAGGAGGCCAGGGCCTCTAGGTTGCTTTTGCAAAATCTTAGGTCCTCATGGTTACCCTGGAATCTCTACAAAGAGCCAAGGGTAAAGGTGTCTTTTCTCTTAAGAGACCCTCAGAATCTTAGAAGTGTAACCAGTCTTGGAGATGATTTAATCCAACCTCTATACTTTACAGAAGAGGAAAATGTATCCTAGAAAAGTAAGAGGAGAGGGGAAAGCAGGGGCTGGACTCCAGATGGTCTAACTCCACTTGACATAGACCTAGTTAATTTCTATTAGCTGCTCTGCTGTCTCTACTCTTATTACAGACATTTGTGTCCTGTGGCCCACCTTGTTAGCCATGCTGGGCGCTGGAATGCTTTACTGAAGTGGAAATTGGAATTAAACTTAAATATCTGTTTTTGTCACAGTACAATGTCACACAATGCAATTCTGTACCACACACAAATTATGCTAAGTGCTACATGTTAAAGATAAGTGTTTAATGCTCTGCCTGTACTTACAATAGGACAAGGACTTGTCCTCTAATGATATATTGTGGTCTGAGCCCACCTAGAACTCAATATTCTTTTTCCATCTGCATTATTAAGCTTTAGTTCTAGGGGTGATATGGCACATTCACTTCAACTCAGTACTTGCTGCTTCTACAAAATTATGCATAATAAGCACGAGATTACTTTGGCAATTCTAATGAAAGGCTTTCAGATTTTCCAATGCCAAATCCAAAATAATGTCACCAGTGTTATCCCCCAGCTAGGTCCTCCAAGCCTCTGGCACAGATAAGTTGGTTAAAAGGCAGATATTACTGATTGGTGAAAAAAAAAATCAAGGTATAGCAATAAAATTTGAAAAACCAGGTCATGAGTATAGAAGTTGTCATAAAATATAGAAAACTTGCAGTTACAATGGAAATGGCATATATACTATACTAATTCTAATTACACAGATGAGGCACTGAGAAGAGAGGCATGTTAGAAATGACACAAGAAATTAAAACAAGAAGGAAAACTATAGTCTATTTCTATTTTCTAGGAATTTATAATGGCAAAACAATTGTTCCAATATGATAATCTCTTTCCTTAATGAGGTTCCTTGATTAATACCTATGATCTTAACCTCCCTTAAAACAAAATTTTAAAATTATCCTTTATTTTGAGCAATTTTTCAAATTCAAGTGTTTTTATAATTTTCATGATACACTTCAACTATATGCATTACAGAGTAGAAAGCTCAGCTTGATTTTTGAGAAATAATGCAAATGCACAAAACTAACTATATACTTTACCATTTTATGTTGGGAATATTTTATTTTGAAAAATTTTCTTTTATTAATTTTTATTATTTGAGGCTCACGATCATTCCTTCTGCAACTTTTGGTTAACTGAAAGCCTGTCTTCTGTTAACATTAACATACTGAAACAAAACCTGTTCTATGGAGTAAAAAAATTTAAGGTTTTTAAACATTCCTTAGAGAAGAAGCCAAAGGAAAAATCTTCCCTCTCAATCAGCATATTTGTGAACCTTTTAAGTGTAGTTTAATCTGTAACTTGACTTAGTTTACCTATCAAGTGTTTTTAACTAGGTTTATTTATATATGAGATTATGACTGTTTAACAAAGTTTGTTCAGCTTTCATGACATTGAGAGAAGAATGGGACTGTGGATTTGTCTTTTCCGTAATTTTTATGGCCTATGAAGAATGTACAAGATTACAATACGTAAAAGAATGATTTCTCTGCCACTATGATGTAGTTTTGCCTATAAAAGGTCTTGTTAGAAATCTAATGATTGTTCAAGTTTTTTGGTTTTCTCCAAGTCCTGAGTGTATTTATACTTGAGCACAAATCTAAAACCCACATTTTTGCCTCTGTCATTTCTGCATTATGGCAAATATATTTCAGCAGCACTTACCTAACACATGAACTCAAGAGAGGAGTTACTTCTCCCATAATAATTTCAACATGGATTTAGTTTATAAACTTTCAGATTAAATGCAGATTTAAAAATATGGAAAGAAATCTGTAATGAAACAGTATAGGGAAAGGCTTTTCTATCATCTTTCAGTTTTTTTCTTCCTAAATTTTTTAAATACATGGGCAATTTGGTACTATCAGCAACTATGTTAACTGTGAAGAAGCCAATAACTTTAGCCATTAGAAAATTCTGATGAAACATTTAAAATAAACATTACCACTCAGCATATGTCAATAAAATGAATGACATTGAAAACATTGTCTAATGAGTAAATGTAAGATTTTTCAAAATTTTGGAGCTGAATTTGGTCTGAATGGTTTTCCCTATTTTGTTTCTTCCTATGTTTGATGGCGGATATTTAACAAAAGGATCTGAAATCTTTGAACATGTCCCCAGGGGAGTTAAATGTAAATTGCTTGGGGTTTACAATTAATCACTTAGACCTCATGTTTTATCATTCACACAATGAGCTCTTACTCTATCACCATTCAGGTTAGTAAGACATAAAAAAATAAAAATAAATAAATATATCAGGTGAATGAATGGAAGGTGAATGCTTTTCACATATCTTTAGAATAATAACCAAAACAGTGTGGCTTAAAAATAATGAATACTTTTCTTCAAAGTATTTTTTGGCTGCTAAATTTTATTTTATTTCTTTGTATTCCTTTATGAGAAACTTAGTAAGTTACAAATTGTGGAATGACATTGGATATTCCCTAATATCCACTCTCGGAAATGCCCATTTTGTTGTGTAAGGAGCAGGTGGCTTTCTTTTTAATAGAGCTCTCCAATTTACTGTCAGACACAACCTTAGAGCTTTTTCAGGGCTAACCAAGCTTTATCTGACCAAACACAAACTGGCACATGGACTTCATCCACACAGTCATATGAGTCCCTTGGCTATAGCCTTCTGACATGTGTCTAATCAGTTTTGTAAATTCCAAACTCAGGGAAGGAATCTCCAGCCATGCTAGCATGTTGATGCTATGGGACTGAAGGAACAGAGTGGCAATGAGGCTTCATACATCTGCTTGACAGTCCACTGCCAGTCATTGCCACCAAATACTGGCAACATTTTTTTTTGAGAAAGAAAGTATCTTAGAAATTTTTTATTTAAAATTTTCTATTATGTGCTTCTGCTTAGATATCCTAATAACACTTCCTTAAATGCCTTGTTACACAGTGAAATCTGGTAATAATTATCAAGCACCATACACACTGTTTACAATAGAATCATATTTCTTTTTCTTCTTCTTCTCCTCTAGACTCTCTTTTTTTCTTGCATAAAAAGTAGAACGCTGCTGAATAGTACCCAAATGTCTGTTGTACACCATGCCAATAAAGCAGCTCAGCCAAAAATGTGAAGGGAAAAGTTTGCCAAGTAAAAGAAAACATAACAAATTGGTAATGGTTTCTATCTTGACAGAAAATGAAAATGATCCCTCAATGTGTGGCCACTCATGTGGACACATAAAAATGTCTTAGAAGCAATCATTTTACCTCAGATAACAGACCCTGACAGTATAGTACAACACACTGACTGATTTTTCACTTCTCAGAAAAGCAGCAAGCATGACCTACCAAATGGTCTGAGAACCATGTAATTTATGCATAACACACACGCACATGCCATGATCATAATATTTGCTACAAATCATCCTAAGCACATGACTTCTTTTTGTTGCACTGAGATACACTTCACAAGAGAGAGTTTAAGTCAAAAGAAGTTTCTTAAAGCTGAATTAGCTTAACTTGATCAGACTTCCCAAACTGACTGAGAGAACTAAAAGAGGAAGAAAATGATTCCATGCAAACATCGATAATCATCACTTCTCTTTATGCATGTAATTTATACTGCAAATGAAAAAGAGCATGTAAATTGTATTAACAACACTAACACTCTTATTGCTTCATGAAAAATTCAATCATCTCCTTAGGAAACAGTAAAATTATGGTCACCATGTAATACATATGGTCCTCGAAATCACTAAATACCACAGCCACTTATTATGTGTAATCATATTTATTCCAAAAAACGTATTCTACAAAGTAGGATACTTAGGAGATCATAATGGAAATTAGCAATAGGAGTGAAGCTACTCAAGACTTACTAATGATTCCCTTAAATGATAAGATTTTATTTTTGAATATTAGAAAAAACTGGCTAACACCAAGGACTTCTGAAAGCTGATAGCTTTAGATTTAAGACTAATGAAGGTGGAGGCAGCTAGGTGCTGCAGTGGATAGAGCTCCAGTCCTGAAGTTAGGAGGACCTGAGTTCAAATCCAACCGCAGACACTTAACAGGTCCTAGCTGTGTGACCTTGGGCAAGTCACTTAACCCCAATTGCCTCAGTGTAGTATTCTCTCTAAAATGTAATGCTCTCTGTTGAGGTTTTCTTGGGGTCTCTGGAAGCAGCCTTCGTTTCAGTTCAGTAATTACCACAAGTGCACTTAACCCCAATTGCCTCAGTGTAGTATTCTCTCTAAAATGTAATGCTCTCTGTTGAGGTTTTCTTGGGGTCTCTGGAAGCAGCCTTCGTTTCAAGTCAGTAATTACCACAAGTGCAGTCGGGTGTCCAAATCCTTTATTATCTCTTTCACTTGGGGCTTGGCTGGTTTTCTGGGGGACTTCCAGAGTCTTAGTTTCTGTAGAGAAGCAAAGTGGGAGAGCCTGCCACCAAGGTGATGTGAGATAGGATGAATCTGTCGGAGTGCAAGGGCTTGTGCTCCAGCCCTTCAGCCTCCAGCCTTCTGTTTGCTTGTCTCTCTGAATCTCCCTGACTGAGGCTTCTAGCTTATAAGCTCTACACTGAGTAAATATTATATCACTAGGAAACAATTATTTGTTGTAGGATTAAATCAATGCTAAACTAGATTTAACCATTGTCTCCTCAATTCCACTTAGTACCTTGTTCTAAGTTCTGGCCCATAACATCTTCTTGTAGGATTAAATCAATCACACTGAACCATGCTAAATTAGATAACTATTGTCTCTGTCAATTCCACTGACTTAGTATCTTGTAAGAATCCTTTGTTTCAAGTTCAGAGTTCTGGCCCATAACATCTCCTGCTTTCTTTTGTTTTAGAACATAGGTGGTCATAACCTACCTGACTTCTCAAGGAGGTGAGAACCCCAAAAAAGGGAGATGATCACACCTTCCCTGACTGCTCAAAAAAGGGGTGAAAACACCATAAAAGGAGGTGATCACGCTCTTCCTGATGTCTCAGGAAGGGAGATGAAAACACTAAGAGAAATGGGAAATCAAATCAGATTAGCAGGTTTTTGAAGGGTCTCACTCTTAAAACAGGTATACACAAATCCATCAGTATGGGAGGTTTACACATAATTATATAAATTACATAAGCACATAGTAACACAGGCTAGTAGTGATGTGATAAATAATATGAATCAACATGAGGAATTATACATGTCCATAATCCACTGTCCACTACTTGATGTGCCAGGAATCCAATAATTCCTGAAAGTTTTGAAGTCCTGCAATAGTCTTATTATGTGTTAGGAAGTCCAATGATTCCTGATGGTTTTCAAGTCCTGCAACAGTCTTTATCAACAATTTTTCATCTCAGGGAATCCAGCGATTCCTGCTGGTTTTAAAGGTCTTTAATAGTCTCATTATCAGTCATGTTCTTTCTGTATCAGATGTTTTTTAGGTCTTTTTTGTTTTGAGGTTTTTCTCTTTTTCTGTTTTTCTCCAGGTGCTTGTTGGCACCCATCTGATTCTTTCTCCATCTGAAGAAATACAAGCAAACCCTTTCTCCCCAGCAGTAAACCTATCTAGTCCTTTCTATTTACCACTTTCTAGATTTCTCCTCATCACCTGGAGATTACATTGGAGCTGCTCACACTGGACACTGCTCTTCTGTTGGGTTAAAAAGCCTGTATTCTCTTCATTTGTAATCCCTTTCTCCCATCTGATTGCTTTTTGGCTGATTGATCACGTAATCTCTTTCTGCCATCTGACTGCTTCTCTGGTGACTGATCACTTCTAAAGACTCTCTGGGTGTAACCTCAGCTGCCATCATGCCCTACCTGATGGCATACCTCACCTGTCTTTTGTATGATATCTTGGGACTGGGTCCAGCTTCTCATTTCCCTGGGTCAATCTACATTCTGAGGCCAGTGGAAACCTCAATTGCATTTTGGACATAGAATTTTAGGTCTTCTCTCACCCTGTCCTCTCACTCTTATCTCTATGCCTACATTGGGCTCTCAGATGTCCTATTTTTCCACACTGAAAACATCAACGAGTCTCTCTAGAAGTCCCTTGCCAAGAGGGACCCTGTCTTCCCATGTTCATCATAGTCTGGATATAATAAGTATTTGTGCCCACTGTGGCACAGGATCTTATGATCTCCTCTACAGCATCTTTGGGTTGTCCCCATATAATTCTTCTGCAAATCTCAGCATTTTCCTTAGCCAGATGTAGTATCATAATTCTTGTAGCTGCATTTTTTAAAATGGTTCTTGTGACAGCTGTCTGCAAATGTCCCACAAAATCCGCAAAAGGTTCATTGGGACCTTGCTCTATTTTTGGGAAGGCTTCCTCTCCATCTTTTCCTGGGAGGAAGCACCAAGCTTTGATTACAGCAGCAGCAATTTGCTCATACACTGCTATGGGGTAATTAATTTGTGCTGAATTGTCTGTGTACTGATCTTCACCTGCTAGTTGGTCAAAGGTGATTTGTATGTTAACTCCGGTTTGCCTATTTCATTGGGCTTGTACCCTGCAAAGTTCACTATATTCCAAAAGCCACAACAAGTTTTGTCCTGGTTCTAAACATTTCCTTGCTATGGATTTCCAATCTCTAGGGGTTAAGATTTCATAAGCCAAATTCTCTAGTTACATCTTAACATAAGATGATATAGCCCCATAAAGAGTGCAACCCTTTTTCAAATCCTTAATTTTTTCCAGATCAAAAGGAGTGTATCTTCTCCATTGCTGACCTGAAGAGTCAAGCTCTTCAATCACAGGGTATGCATTTATTAAATCAGATATTTCCTGTCCTTTTTTTTTTTTTTTTTGCCTTAACCAGTACCTTTTGTAATCTTGTCAAAGCTGCTGCATGGGTAGTGTTGATTGTGTTACTGCCTCTCCCCCTCCTCCTTCTCCCTCCACCCATGAAGGGTTACTTGAGGGAGGGAGGTCAGGGGATGGGGAATGTCCTAATTTCTCCTGCTGTGAAGTACCACACTCAGAATTGTACTTAATTCTATTCTTATTTGGTTTTTCATCCTTTTCATTTACTTTATCTGGATCCTTCCCCTTCTGTTCTTTCTTCTTATTTTTATTCTATTACTTATATAATTTCTTGAAGCCAGTTGTATTGAATTATATGTATAAAGTGTTTCTTTGGACATTGAATCAGGTCCATTATCATTGTAGTACTGACATAGTTGCTCTCCTACTAATTTCCACTCGTCTGAATTAAATTCTTTTTCCTTAGAGAACCAAGGAGATGTGTACTGTACTGTTTCTAAAAGTTCAATGCTCTGCTCCCAAGTTACAATTAAAACTTGATTTTTTATCAGTATGACCAAGCTTTTGACACATTTTCCTTAAAGAGGAAAAGAAGGTTGTTTTCTAAACATCTGTCCCATTTTAGCTAAAATACTTTCCTTGTCTATTTTGTACTCATCCTAATTTCTGGGTCACAGATAAAGGTTCTTGGTCCCTGTTTGGGTGCCAAAATGTAGTATTCTCTCTAAAATGTAATGTTCTCTGTTGAGGTTTTCTTGCGGTTCTTCGTTTCAGTTCAGTAATCACCACAAGTGCAGCCAGGTGTTAAAGTCCAAATTCTTTATTATCTCTTTCAAAGTCCTATCTCTTTCACTTAGGGTTCAGCTAGTTTTCTAGAAGGCTTCCAGAGTCTTGGTTTCAGTGGAGAAGTGAGGGGAAGAGCCTGCCACCAAGGTGGTATGAAATGGGATGAATCTGTCTGAGTCCAAGGGCTTGTACTCCAGCCTTCAGCCTCCAGCCTTCGGTCTGTTTGTCTCTCTGAATCTCCTTGGCTGAGGCTTCTAGCTTATAAGCTCCACACTGAGTAAAAACCAATCATTATATCACTAGGAAACCATTATTTGTTGTAGGATTAAATCAATGCTAAACTAGATTTAACCACTGTCTCCTCAATTTCACTTAGTATCTTGTTTCAAGTCCTGGCCCATCACATCTCCTTGTAGGATTAAATTAATCATACTGAACCATGCTAAATTAGATAACTATTGTATTTATCATTTAGTACCTTGTAAGAATCCTTTGTTTCAAATTCAGAGTTCTGGCCCATAACACCTCAGCAAAAAAAGAAAAAAACTAATGAAGGTGTTAAATTGTATGTTTTATGATGAAAACACATCAAACTATAAACATCACTCTTTTTAAGAAACATCATTGATATCTGAACTTCATAAAGAATAAAAAAATGGGAGATCATAGAGTAAAAGAATTAGGAAGAACCTTGAAAGGGTATATGCTTTGCCAAATTTGAAAGTCAACTTGAATTCTGTGGATTATAATTTTCAAATGAAACTTGTGGGGTTTGAATTTGTTGGTGACTTTCCTGTTCAATAAAAAAGGACTTAAATGGTTTACAAAAAAGGTCAAAAAACAATTATGGGGCATCAAATAATTCTTACAAAAAAAAAAAAAACACACTTTGATGCCTTAAGTGTAAATGAATTAGAAACACATGGATCATATTTCTCTTTAAAAAAGTATGGATTTAAAAATAAGGGAAAAAGCCATGGCATATTTTGTGGTGGCTGAATCCAAAGCATTTGAAAGATATTCTGCAACATTCAAGAAACTGAAATGAAATTGAACTTGTCTGGTCATAAAACAAAACCAAATTTTAAAGTTTGCATATATAAAGTACAATGATTACAATGATGTATTTCACATGTAGATATTCATAAAATTAACATTTACTGAGCCCTCACAATATAGACAGAACCAAGGGGAGAATTGGAAATGAATCAAATATGATCAACATAACTGTATATTTATATACAAAATAACAAAAAATTTTATGCATAAGCTACATGTGAACAGACACATGCACAAATGTTTTCAGTTTGAATGGAGTGATTGGTGTGATTTCATGAATGAAAAAGCATTTATTAAGGGCTTACTGTCCGGAAAATACTGCCTTAAAAGCCATTTCTATTCTGAAGCAGCAAATATTCTAATGGGGAAAGAGATATATAACAGGATTTCATCTGCCAATAAGAGGGAAGGTCCCATGATCCTTAAAAAGCAGAAACAAAGAGGATGGTAACCCATCTTTTTTTTTTTTTTTTTTTTTTTTTTTTTTTAACATCATTTCCTTCCACAAAATCATATCCTTTTCTGATGCTGAACTTTGTGCCAGTGACACAAACTTTGGTGGAGAAAACTTTCTTTTCTGAGTATTTATGGCGTCTGTGGCTGCTAATCTCCACTGCTTCCCTGGATGATGGCTGTGGGTTGGTCTAGAAGCAGGATCAATGCGCTGGGGGAGAGAGGATGATTCTCTTCCTAGCACTTTTAGACTTACTCATTGGTGGCAGAGGTCAGAGGCTGGTGATAATACTATGAAAGATGGTGGGTTAATTGTTTCCTCAAATGATGGCTACAGATACCAGGTTGTAGACTATTGAGCAGAGTTATTTCTAAGGTTCTTAGGTGCTCTATCGAAGTCTGAAGAGAAGAAATAGATGAGGTGATAACAGTGGTTTGACTTGCCCAGCACATGCTATCTCTTGTCCCTCCCTCAAGGTGCCTTGTTAAATCAGGTAGTATTAATTTCTACCATTTCATTTGTACCAGCATCTCCAAATACATATGAAATTCCAAACATTTGTCAAGTTCGTATTTGTTTGATTATATTCTTATGTTTTAAAAAATATGGATTCTCCTCAGATTTCCCCACTAGTTTGTAAACTACTCTTCAACAACAATGGACATTTTTGGGGAATTTTTTTAATATCCTGTCCATTCCTTCAGGACTCCTAATTTGCTAGTGCTCAACCAATCATTTTGATTGAACAATTTTATGAAGAATTTGAATCAAGGATAGAATGGTGATAAAGGGAAGATACATAGTTTGGCAGAAAGAAGGGATTATTTCATTTCAGACTGCAGTTATGGCATATGGATGGCTCATAGGCTAAAGAGGGAAAACATGAGTTGGGGAGGCTAATTTGGTTAGTTTGGTAAAAAGAAACTGATCCAGATTACGTGTAAGAGGAGAAAAGGCTAGTTAGGGGAGGCTTCCTATGACACATATGAAGCAATGCTGAGGAAAGAGAAGTTTGATAATGAAAAGAAAAAAATCTCATTTTTCCACTCTTTGGCCAGCACTGAATAAAATTAAGGACAAAAGTAAGTGCTCATATTCCATATTTTGTAATGTGGCTTTAAATGTCAGTGAAATATTCAAAAGACAAACATGCTGATAGAAAGTAGAGATTTGAAGATTCAGGATTACAGAATTAATAAATAGGCTTTTAAATATTGAGATTAAAGAAGAGAAATGTTATGGAAGGAGTTCTATGGATCTATAATGGATAGATGAACACCTTTGGAAGATTGCTTTTACTTAACAAAAGAAAAATATACTATTAAAATTTGACCCCTATAATGAGATGTCCAATTACCTATAATTCACCAGTCTATTTGATAAAGGATAAGTATTATAATACTATAATCTAAGTCAGGTGTCAAATATGAATATATGGAAACAATGTTTCCATAGTATGGCCCAAGCAGATTAAAATGTAATTGGAAAATATTTGACAAAAATAAATAAATATACAATAGGACACAGTTAATGTTAATACATGGTTTTCTAAGGGAATAAGCAGCCTGCAGGAATCCTATATAGCAGCTCCCATTCTATCTGAGTTTGGTACCACTGCTCTAAATGATTGAAGATACAGATGTGTCCAGGACAAGAGCCCTGGAGCTGATGTCAGAGAACTGGAATTTTAATCCTGTATTGGTGACTTACTATTCATGTGATCCTAGACAGATCATTTTGCCTCACTGGACCTCTGTTTTCTCATCAAAATAAGATTTTCTCCCCTCCTCCACACAAAAAAAAGCCTGAAGGCAAAAAAAACCCCAAAAAAAACAAAAAAAAAAAAAAACAAAAAAAACCGAATATGCTTTGATCTGTATTCAGATACAATCAGTTCTTTGTCTGGGTATGGGTAGTATTTTTCATCCTAAATTCTTCAGAGTAGTTGCGGATCACTATACTGCTGAAATAGCAAAGTCATTCACAGCTGATTATCCCACAACATTACTATTACTTTGTACATAGTACATTTCACTTTGCTTGAATTCATAGAGGACTTACCAGATTTTTCTGAGTGTATCCTGTTCATCATTTCCCATAGAACAATAATATTTCATTATCATCACATAACACATTTAAGGGCATCGACTCAATTTCCAAATCTTTGTCCTAAGAAGACAGGTTCTACAAATATTTTTGTACCTCTAAGTTTTTTTCTTCTTAAAATCTTTTATTAGGTCAAACATAAGCATCATTTTTTAAATAACCTTTTGGGCATATAGTTCACATATTTTTATCACTTATCAATTGGGGAATTCCTTATTTAAAAAAAAATAAATTTGACTTAAGTTTCGTATAATTTAAGAAATGTGGTCTTTATCAGAAAAACCTGCTTCAAAATTCTTTCCTCAATCACTACTGCTAACTTATTTCCCTGTTTATTCTATTCTCTTTCCTTTTCCTTTTACCCTCCTCAAAAAATGTTTGGCTACTGACAATCCCTTTCTCCTAATATGTCCTCTCTTCTATCATCTTTCCCTCTTCCCCTAACCCATTCCCCCCCCCCCCACCCCCTTCTTACTCTCCTGCAGGATAAGATAGATGTCTATACCCAAATTGAATGTGTATGTTATTTCTTCTTTGAGCAATTCTGATGAAATTAAGATTTACTCCCTTTCCCCTCACTTTCTTCCTTTATACTGGCTTTTTCTTGCCTATTTTATGGAAGATAATTTATGTCATTCCACCTTTCCCTTTTCCATTCTCCCAGTTCATTCCTTTGTCACTCCTTAATTTAATATAATTTTAGATATATTATCCCTTCATATTCAACTCACACTTGTGTCTGTCTCTCTCTCTCTCTCTCTCTCTCTCTCTCTCTCTCTCTATATATATATATATATATATATGTCCTCATTCTAACTGTCATAATAATGAGAAAGTTCTGAGTTGCAAATATCATCCTCTCATGTAGGAATGCAAACATATAAATTTTATTAAGTCCCTTATGATATTCCTTTCCTAATTACCTCCTTATACTTCTCCTGAATCCTATATTTGAAAAATCAAATTTCCTATTCCGCTCTGGTCTTTTCATCGTGAATGCCTAAAAGTCCTCTATTTCATTGAATTAATACTTGGTTTTGCTGGGTAGATGATTCTTGGTTGAAATCCTAGCTCCATTGCTCTCCAGAATATTATATCCCAAACCTTCTGATCTTTAAGATAGAAGCTGCTAAATTTGGTATTATCCAAACTGTGGCTCTGTTATACTTGAATTGTTTTTTTTCTGAATGCTTGCAATATTTTCCCCTTGACCTGGGAGTTCCAGAATTTAGCTATAATATTCCTGGGAGTTTTCATTTTGGGAAGTGATAGACAGATTCTTTCAATTTCTATTTTACTCTCTGGTTCTAGAATACCAGGACAGTTTTCCTTGATTATTTCTTGAAAGATGATGTCTAGGGTTTTGTTTTTTTTTTTTTTTATCATAGTTTTTAGTAAACTAATAATTTTTAATTTATTTCTTCTGTTTTTGAGGTTAGTTGTTTTTCCAATGAGATATTTCATATTTTTTTTGGTTTTATTTTATTGTTTCTTGATTTCTTATAGTTAGTAACTTCCATTTGCTGAATTCTAATTTTCAAAGAATTATTTTCCTTAGTGAGATTTTGGACCTCCTTTCCCATTTGGTCAATTTTGCTTTTTAAGGCATTCTCATTAGTTTTTTGTATTTCTTGTAAATTATTTTCTTAATTTTTTTTCTCCATCTCTCTTACTTGATTTTCAAAATCCCTTTTCAGCTCTTTCATAGCCTGAGATCAATCAATTCTTATTTTTCTTGAAGGGTTTGGATATAGGAGCTTTGACTATATCATCTTCTTCTGAGTAGGTGTTTTGATCTTCCTTGTCATCATAGTAACTTTTTATGGTCAGGACCTTTTTCTGTGTCTGCTCATTTCTCCAGCCTATTACTTGGCTTTTAACTCTTTGTTAAAGTGGGGTTTTGTTTCCAAGGTAGAGAGTGCACTGTTCCTTCAAGCTCTTTTCAGAGATTCTTCTAGGAACCTGAACCATAGGGGTAGCTAGGTGGCGCAGTAGAGAGAGCATCAGCCCTGAATCAGGAGGACCTGAGTTCAAATCTGGTCTCAGACACATAACACTTCCTGGCTGTGCAACCTTGGGTAAGTCACTTAACTCCAATTGTCTCAGCAAAAATAAATAAATAAATAAATAAAATAAACAAACCATAAACATTCTTTTCTACCCTGAAACTGTGAGGAGTTTCCCTGTTTCTTTGTGGTTGTAAATTCTAGTGTGCTAAAGCAACTGAGTCCTTCCTGCTAGTAAAGAGGACTCTTGAGAGCTGAGGCCTCTGGAAGCTGCCCCCATGCCCACTTCTGGTTTGCTGGTTTGCCAGGGTCTTTTCACCTTAATGACAAATCTTTCCTGCTGATCTTCCAAGTTGTCTTTGGTCTGGAAATTGTCAGTACTATCACTGATTCAGAGGCCTCAAAGCCTTTCCTGCTTTGCTGGCGCTGGGATCAGGCTGGGGCTGCCCTGGTGGAGTCTTCACTAACCCTAAATTACCAGGACTGTGGAATGGACTCCTACCCTAGTGCCACAGCTCTTTCCTGATGACCTTTTAGGTTGTCTTCACCTAGAAAATGTTCTACTGCATCTTTTTGTATGTTCTGATGCACTAAAATTTGTTTAGAATCATTATTTAAAGGAATTTGGAGTGATTTACTCTTGCCACTTTGAGTCCACCTCCTCATCTTTTTAAAGGAGGCATTATTAGGTGGTTTCCAAAGATTTTCTACTTTTGAATCCTATGAACCTAAGAAAGTTCCAGGTGAGAAGTTAAAATACTGTATATAACTTCTGATGATTAATTTGATTTCATGATTATGTCAGCAATTTAACATGTAAAGAAAGTGAAGCTCTCCTGCTTAGGGAAGATTACGAGTAGTAAAATGGGGAGTAAGGAATACTGTCTTGACAGTTAAAAAACTTGGGTTCTAGTCATGGATCTGCTGTTAAGTCACTGTACCTCATGATTCAACTGATTTCTCTAAGCCTTGTTTCCTTATCCTGTAAGATGATAGTGTATGAGACTTGTGTTTCCTAAATTGTATTTCATGGAAACCTGGTGTTCCATGAAAAGTGAATATAGATTCCATGAAAAAATTCCAACGGTATCAGTATTTTTCCTCCTAAGAGATTAAATTATATATAAAAATGATGAGTGAGATTATGAAAATGACTTTAATTTGTTCCATAATTTCCCTAACTTCTATTTCTTCTAGGGATATTCCATATTCCATTCTACCTTCCGTAGTCACCAAATTTATATGTTCATTGATACATTTCCAGCTCAAAAGTACTTTGTAGACAGATTGCTCTGGGAAACATTAGAACCGATGAACCAGTGCTCATCATTTTTTATCTAAAATGGAAAGTTTTCTAGGTGTCAGAAAAAAAGGCAGGATCAGAATTTAATATGCTGCCAATCTAACAAGTGAAGCATGAGCAGAGTTGTCCCCTAAAGGGAAAAAAATGTTCCAAAAGCTGTTTTTACTCAGAGCAGTGTCTTCTGCTCTTCCCCAAGCCAAACCCCACACGTTCACTTCATCTTGCTTTACTGACTTCAAGTCTTTACTCACATTATTTCTAATGCCTAGAATTCCTTTCTTTCTCTTTACCTTGAGTTTCTATATATCTCTTAAAACCCAATCACCCCAAGTACATTGCCCCAAGGAGAAATGCTTTTTTCATCTCAGACCTCATCAAAATTTTTGCTTGCACCTCTCATGTATTTGCCATATATTAATTTGTATTATAGCTATTTGTTCATGTGTTGTGCCTCCTCTTCCCAGTCTGCATATTTTATGAAAACCAAAATCTTATCTAACTTTACATTTTCTCTTAATACCTAGAGATAGCATGGTGATATAAACATTGTAGGTAACTGATACATGTTTGCTGCAATAATTAAATTCCCATTCAATATTTTTAGTAGTTATGTTCAATAAATCAAAGTCCTTACCATCCTTCATCATCGTCTACTTCAGTTTCAGAAGTTTCATTTTCAGGAGTTTCAGCGATGGCCTGAGTAAGTTTAGATTTAAACTGATTCAACAGTGCCAGTGTCTGAAATAGCAATAGAGTTTTGTTAAATTTCTGACAATGATATATGCTGCTTTTAAAAATATTATTACAGAAAACTATATCAGGTAGAAATAAAATAAAATTCTTATGGTGACATTAACTTCTGCATACAGTTCTACCTGGCATACAATAGGTGCTGCTTAGGTACTTTTTCATGAATTCATTCATGCATACATTCATTCACATAAAAATGTTTTGAAGTTCAGAATTAGACAGATGTTACGACATACTATACAGATCTTGCCTACATGAATTCTTTCTGAATTTGTACTGAGATTTCTCAGTTCAGGTTGATGGCTCTTCTCTGTGTAATGAACTTTCCTTCCTCTTCTCTAATATTTTGAAGTGGGAGAAAAGGGACAGTTCTTAATTTTGGGAGCTGCAATGTATAAAATTTATTCTGCATAAATGGAAAATTTTAATTTTTATACATTTCTCATATTCATGTTAACTTACTGATACTCAACACTTAAAGATATGGCAACTGTTTATCTTTTTATATATACAGTTTTAAAAAGATATAGATCTATTACATATATAGCCAATTCCTATTGTCTACACTTAAGGTGATTAGACACATATTCATTAAAATAATTCAGATAACCTTTCACTTAATTATGGGATACATTTAGAAATAGACACAAAACTAAACATTCATCTACTGATCTCCTTTACTTTTGGTCTGTCTCCTTCTTTGCCAGAAACCTGGCAAATAATCTTTGCCAATAAGTCTAACTGTGGAATGAGGAAATCATATCACTATAGATCTGGGGAAAAAGTTATACAGTAGAGATGCTGGCTGGCTTATTTTTTTATCTTTACTTAAAGATAATTTTTTTTTGTTGTGTTGATCTTATAACATCTCTGAAAAGTAAGTAGGGATAGTAATTATCATCAGCTTATTTTTATTGGTAAAGAGATAGGCAGGTCCAGATACTAAGTGAACTAGCTTCCTATAGTAGTGGAGCAAGTCAGTGTCAATGCTGGAACTAAGACTCAAATTTTCTGATTGACAGTCCAGTATTCTATATTGCCAGAAATACAAAATGAAAATGCAGAATCCCACATCTGCAAGTTTTTAAGTTAATGAAATTTCTAAAATGGAATAATGAATCTGATTCTCCAACTTATAGGTTAGACACTTGCATAAACCTGGAACAGGCTTAAGTTTACGAATTAGGAGATGGGGCAGAATGAGCTCCAACTTTTCTACTAGGAGTGGAGCAACAGTTTTCATATCCACATAGCTCCTACAGTGTTTGGGGTATAGAAAAGACTGTGCCTGGTCAAAATGATTTAATAACAATTTTAATCCTCTGTTAGTCATAATAGATACATGATTTATAATTTAATACTTTGCTTCACGAGATATAAAATTCAATTTGAGGAGAGAATCTTTTCCATTAAGTTTAATAGATACTTTGTTGTGCTTCTTTTGCACAATGAGGAACAGAAAATGGAGCAGAATAACACAATCACAAAATCACAAATTGATTAGGTTAAAATACACAAGTAATTTTCAAAAGAAGAAATACAGATTATCAGCAACCACAAGGAAGAATGCTTCAAATTTTTAACAGTAAGGGAAATGAATAGTAAAATCAATAGGAGATTTCATTTCACATCCATTAGATAGCAAAGATGACAAAGGTAAAAAGGGCTAGTGTTGCAGAGATTACGGACACTGGCACACATTGAATTCTGATGGCAGAACTATGACTTAGGCCAACTGTTCTGTAAACAATTTAAAACTGAATTTTAAAGCTCATTAAATTGTATATAGTTTTTGCCTCAGTGATATCACTACTTGGCATATACCCCAAGTAGGTCAAAGAAAGAGAAAAATGTCCACATATACCAAAAATATTTACAGCAGTATTGTTTTAGCAGTAAAGAACTAGAATGAAAGTAAGTGTCCATTGATAGGGAATGGCAGAACAAATGACGGTATATGAATGAAATGTAATATTACTTTACAACATTACTTTCAGAAATGACAAATATGAAAAAACAAGAAAAATTTTGGCAGATGAGAATGAATTGGTTAAGAAAAAAGTAAACAGAATCAGAAAAACTTTTTACACAATTATGGTGATATAAAGAGAAACAACAAGGAAAGTAAGTAGAACTCTGATTAACCCTCTCAGCAGAGAGGTAGTGGCCTCTATGTGTGGAATAAAGCATATATTGTTAGACATGATAATATGTTGATTTGTTTTATTCATTTATATTTATTTGTTAAAAGGAAGGATTCTAACGAGAAAGGAAGGAGTTAGCTGAAAACGATAGTAATGTACAAAAAGAAAAGAGAATTAATAAAACATTTTTAAAATGAGTATACAATATTAGAAAACATGTGACTGTTTAACATGTATATAGTTATTATAAAAGTTTACTAAAGGAGACTCAATTTAGCAGGTATTAAGGAAGAGGGAGAATATCAGAGTTTTAGAATCTAAGGTTAGTCAATACCTGTAAGTTCAAGTTTTGATTGTAGGCAAGAGTGATGGGACTGGGTTTTTTTCTCCCAAATGTTTATATCCACAAAATGCTATTTTGATGCGTCATAAAAGTGTGGAGATGACCAAATTCCTGATGCTCTCTACCATGGTGATAAGATTTTGAATATGACCTTGTTAACAGATAAGAATCTGAATTCCAAGGCCCAACCCAGCTTTCTATGGAAAGGCCTAAAATCATCAGTAAGCTAATCACCTCCTAATGGAGTTATTTTGGCTACAACAGCTTATAAGACAAACAGGAGTAAAAATATGAGCCCTTTCCATTGATGCCATTGTGGTGTTTGGGTGCTAGGAAAAGTGTCAGAAGGCTTTAAGATTACAGTTTTTGGACTATTGATAAAATTCAATTTGACTATTGATCTATACTTTAAATATGAATGAATGAAATTAAAAGACAAAAGGATGTTGCAGTAAAATGGAAAGATGTTTCACAGTTGTGCATTGTAGATGCAGAGTAGGAGTTGGAGGAGAGTATTTTGTTTTTAAAAGAAAAATTAATTCTTGGGATTCTTGTTTTTTATATATTACCAATAATACGTATTTTCAAAAATACCATCATGAAAATAATTGCATCTTCTATTTAATGCAGCTTGCTGAGAACAAAGTGATAGAGAAATTCTACAAGAATTTGACAAGAATTTCTAAATCAAATCATCATATAGTGTCATGCTTGCTGATTTCAGAGCAGAGAAGAGAAAACGTGAGGATGTGGAAAAGTTCATATGGAAAGTTTAATGCTCATACTTGAGGTGACAGTCTCAAAACAAGGACATGAAAAAAGTTGGTAGATGTTATGAATTCACAGGGATAGAGATTTACATTTTTGTGGAAGGTCAGTGCATTATCAACCACAAGGTATGTAGAAATTCTACTGTAGGTGCTATACTAGTGTTTCTCATCGATTTAAAAATAAAACCATGGAGAATATAAGTTAATGTTCTCTCTTTATCTGTCTCTGTTTTCTGACAGTATGGTGTGAGGAAAAGAACACTTGACTGGGAATCAGGCAGCCTGGGTTAAAATCCAGGGTGTGCCACTTAATACCTGTGAGACCTTGGTAAGTCACTGGACTTCTTAATGGCTGAGATTCCTCATCTGAAAAATGAGGAGACTGAAATACATGGCTATGCTAATTCTTTGCTTTCAAATGCCCAGTACCTGCAGCATAGCAGGGGCTGAGGTTGTTGTAATTCATCTTCAAAGAGGGAAAAAAAAATGACATTATTATGCTGGAATGAGACTACATTGTGTCCAACTATGGTTGATGAGATATGACTAATATGAATTTAGAAGGCTCTACAACAGGATGAATCCAAATACTCCATATGACATTTGAGTCAAGATGTCTGTGACTTTAGACATCACCTGTTTCTTTTGAGCTAATGAAATTCTGCTTTGCTCCTAAGGCACAGCACTTCTTTGATATGGATATATAGGATTGGGTCATCCTATACCAGTGCTTCCCATGTATCAATTCCAAACTCCTTCAGAGAGACTTTCAGTTTGTGTCCTTGTATTGCTTCTTCTGACTTTCATGCAAACACCTGCCTTGTGTGAATTCTACCTTGTTTGTATTAAATAAAAAGCCTTTTAGGCAAACATACTTTTGGCAGTCTAATACGGTGGCCAGCCCCTCAGAATTGCGTTCTCTGTAGTACTGTTTGAATGACTGGCAGTTCAGTTCCTATTCCTAGTCTTCAGTAGAGTCAAATCAATTCCTTATCAAAATGGATGTATATGCGTGGTGAGAAAAGATAAGAGTTAAACGGAAAGCCAACATTTAAATTGATCTGAGAAACTTTTTTTTTTATAAGAAATAAAGCCATAAAGAATTGTGATATCACTCTAACTTTCCAGAAATATCTTACTTTAATCAATTACTCGACAGACATTTATCAAGTGCCCTACCACATGCAAGGCACTATTCTATACAACTGAGATTGAAAGATATTAACAGTCTATCTTCAAGGAGCTTTTATTTCACTGATAATTTTCAGTGCCCCATGGCAGCTCTCTAAGATTATAAGTAACAGAAGAATTACTTATCTGCATTTTTGGCGTTTCCATATTAAGACTTTCTTAAACTGATAAAATCTTTAGGTTTGGACCCAAACTCTGTATTTTATACTTTATTCAAATTGGACCAAAGAAAAATTCACCGTTTTAAATTCTCATTATTTTAAAATAGCAACAGACTTCTTATATACCTGAAAGCTTCATCTGCATGAAGCAAAGAGAAAGCCATGGAGGCCCTCTTTTTGCAGATACAAGGCTTGAGACCTTCCTAGAAAATGAGATTAAATTTGTATTTTTCTCCTTTAATTATAAGTGTGTATGTGTGTGTCTAGCATGTGCTCAGGGATATGGGGCTGTAACAAATGAAAAACATCCCCCTGGCCTTTGTTAAAGGTCTCCTGAGTTCAAGACTTGCCTCTCTCTGGCTGCTTTAAAAAGGCAATAAGAGGACAATGGGCAGAAAAACCAATGGAACTAGAATAACAGAACAGTTCTGGGGCTGGGTTAGAGGGCATCTGCAAGGAGGCATCTCTACTTGGCATCCACACAGGAATCAATTGCTCCATCTTTTGGCTTTCCCAGAAGGAATGAATGATGAACCTGCGCAGCATGATTCTCCAACACGACAAAATCTTCAGGCTATTAGAAACAGCTCCAAAGATCACACTATGTCAACAAGGGCTTGTCTCTGTATTGCAATGGTAAAATCACCACCCTATTGTAAAATGAACCATTTAATGGATTTTTACCCCCATGATAAAAGATAACCCTTTATGATGGCATAATGCTTTGTATGCAATATTTACTAGATTTTCATAATAACTCTGTGAGGTTGATATTATAAGTATTATGAGCTAGAGCTCATAATACTCATAATACTCCTCTACAAAGGAAGGAGCTGATACTTGAGAGACGTCCAGGTAGTCAGAATTTGAATTTGGTATCCTGATCTCATAACCAATACTTTTTCCACTAGACTATATTGTTTCTTCACACCTAAGGGAAACAAGGCAATGACATAGGTTTTGTCAGCTCCATTTGATGTTCTACTTTTCCATAAATGGCATAGAGTAGGTTAATTCTCTATAATTACAAATTTTTTTGAAACTTCTATTATCTATTTCACAACTAAGCAATGAAGCATAATTTTTTCTCAAAATAATTAGGCATTTTATTATGCAAAATAATAAATTTTGATAATTTATTTAACAAATAAATTAGGTAATTTATTTTGTAGTTGTTGATTAGACTAATGTACCAAAATAGCATGATAGTAAGTTCACTTTTATTTTGTCTGATTTATTTATATGACTAAAGAGGCATGGTTCCTCTATTGGAGTATATTGAACAGATACATCAGGATGTGTTCATAGCCACACTGAATAATAAAGTTTTCTGAGTGCTTTTTAGTATTTCAGGTAATAACCTAACATGATGCATAGCAGAAGAAGTTTATTTTCTTAAATCCTACATGTCCTGCTGAATATAATAATACTATGCTATCTATTAGCTGTGGAGATAGTGGATTGGCTTCCTATCTTTCTTTTCTTTTTTTTTTTGCTTCAGATATTTCATTATTATTATTATTAGAGATTTGGAAGAATTTTAAATATGGTTGTTATAGTTGGTGATTATTTATTTGCTAATTGTTCATATCATTTGACTACTTATTTTGTAAGGAAAGGTTTTTGGTTTCACGTATCTAAGCTAATTCCCAATATAACTTGAATATCAAATTTCATCAGAAAAATTTTATGCAAAGATTCCCCCCCCCAAAAAAAAATTATAATTTCCCTTATTATCCTAAGTATACTGATTTTGCCCATGAAATAACTTTTTGATGTCAGATAATCAACACTATATCTTTTCTTTCTATACATGGTATAACTCCATTTTGGTTAAAGCAAATGATTATTTGAATATAATGCTGTAGCCTTTTTTTTTTTTTTAAGGATTTTATTTATATTTTTATATTCATTGGTGAAATGGATTTATGGAATTCTTCCTCTGATTTAAGTGTAAGAATTTTGCCTAATAAAAAGAGTTTGTTAGGATGCTTTGTTTCTCAGTTATTGAGAATAATTTGTGTATTAAGAGATATTAAGTGATCTTTAAATGTTTGATAAGATTCATCTGGGAATCCATCTGCACCATAGTTTGTTTTTTTTTCCTTTGATAGTTTCTTCATGGTTCTTTCTTTCTAGAGAAGTGTTGCTTTCCAAATAAAAATTTAAAAATATAAAATTTTTGAGGGGGTGTTTGAGACTTATGATTTCAGTGGAATAGGGAACTATTTCCTCTGACAATGCAGAGCCTTCTCTGAAACTTACTGAGGCACTGAGAAGTTCTGGGTCACACAATCATGATATATTAAAAGCAGAACCTAAATCCAAGTTTTCTTGACTCCAACTCTGGGATTTCTAGCTACTTGTAATATTATTGCTACTTTTCTATAATCAAATGAAGATATATTTAACATAACATCAAGCCAACCCTTTAAGGCATATTTCTGGGGAAGAGTTCTGAAGAGTTACCTGTTCTTCTCGGGATGACCCTTTCTTTGGCTGTTGCTTCTTTAAAGCTTCATATTTTTTCTTTTCTCTTCGATATTCTGCAACGGCACTATCTGAAACATCATCTTCTGAGGAATAAACGGATATTTTAAAACATAGTTAAAAAAAATTTTCATTTCATAAGATTATTCTAGAATTGCTTATGCTCATAGCAACAAGAGGGAGCACCTGACCAACAAGATAGAACTCTACCTTACAAATACAGAGAATCATGAAAAGGCTTATATGAACTGTTGAAAAGAGAACAAGTAAACAGAAAAAACAATAATAACTAAATAATCAAAATTGAATGTTAAGTAAAATATATAATGATCATACTTGGCTCCAAAGAAAAGATATGAAAAGATCACCCCCTGTTCATTAACAGAGGAAGGGAGATTCAGAGGTATGGAACAGTGCATACAGAGCATCAAGCATTTTACTATATTGATTTTTTCTGCTCCCCCCTTTCCACATTTTTTTTCCTTTTCTTTGCTAAGGTATATTTTTATGGAGGGGAAGGTGAGGAATATAGGGAGATATTTATAGATGATGTAAAAAACAAAAGCTGTCAATACAAATCTACAAATTTTTAAATCTGAAAATTGAACCAAAGAACTCTACTTTTCCAGAAGCCTTTATTTAATACTCTCCAACTGACCAACTAGATTTCATAATTGCTTGAAATTCTCCATTGATTATTAACTACTGATTTTTATGTTTAAGGAGATGTTAATGAATAGTGCATTGTTGGTTTTTATAACCAATATGTTTCCTTTAATTGGATCATTGGTGAAAGTGATGAGGAGACCTATTCTCTGATATGAAACTAATTAAAATCCTTTGGTGTTTATCTTGATAAATCTATTGTTACCCAATAATAACAAAATAAAAATTGAAAACATTTCCCTCAAGTCTGTTTTCCCTGCTTTAGATCTCAAAAGTTACTAATATTTCCCACATAATGGAGGAGAGTCTTCTAATCAAGGCCAATGTTTCTATATTTCTAATCCTATTCTCTATTATCTTTTACCCCAACAATTATCATCTTCTCTCTAACCTTTTTTCCCCTCTCCAGTAGCTCTTTTATTGCCACTTAGAGTCAAAGTTAGGCCTCCCATTTGTTTTTAACAAGTCCTCACTTGATCTAACATAATCTCAAACTATTGTTCCAGATCACTGTATGTTTTTCATTTCCAAACTCCTTGTTTGACATTTTATTTCTTCTACCTCGCTTTTAAACCTCTTCAGATCTGATCCTTAACCTCCCACATGAACCCCTCTCTGTAAAGTTACCACTGACCATCTCTCAACTGTCCAATCTGATAGCCTTTCCTCAAGCCTCATCTTTCTTTCTTTTTTTTAAACTTTATTTTTCTTAAGAGTTTTTTTTTCTTAATTAATGCTTTTTATTTACAAAGCATATGCATGGGTAATTTTTCAATATTGACCCTTGCAAAACTTTCTGTTTCAAAATTTTCCCTCCTTCTCCCTATCCCCTCCCCTAGATGGTAGGTAGTCCAATACATGTTAAAATATATGTTAAATCCAATATATGTATACATATTTATAGTTATCTTGCTGCACAAGAAAAATTGGATCTAGAAAGAAAAAAAAAATCTGAGAAGGAAAATAAAATGCAACAACAGAAAGAGTGAGAATGCTATGTTGTGTTCCACACTCAGTTCCCACAGTCCTCTCTCTAGGTGTAGAGGGCTCTCTTCATCACTGAACAAGTGGAACTGGTTTGAATCATCTCATTGTTGAAGAGAGTCACGTCCATCAGAATTGATCATCGTATAATCTTGTTGTTGCCATGTATAATGATCTCCTGGTTCTGCTCATTTCACTTAGCATCAGTTCATGTAAGTCTCTCCAGACCTCTCTGAAATCATCCTGCTGGTCATTTCTTACAGAACAATAATATTCCATAACATTCATGTACAATAACTTATGCAGTCATTCTCCAATTGATGGGCATCCGCTCAGTTTCTAGTTACTAGCCACTACAAAAAGGGCCACCACAAATATTTTTGCACATCTGAGTCCCTTTTCCTCTTTTAAGATCTCTTTGGAATATAGTCCCAGTAGTAACACTGCTGGATCAAAGGGTATGCACAGTTTGATAACTTTTTGAGCATAGTTCCAAATTATTTTCCAGAATGGTTGGATTCATTCACAATTCCACAACAATGCATCAGTGTCCCAGTTTTCCCGCATCCCCTCCAACATTCATCATTATCTTTTTCTGTCATCTTAGCCAATCTGACAGGTGTGCAGTGGTATCTCAGAGTTGTCTTAATTTGCATTTCTCTGATCAATAATGATTTGGAGCATCTTTTCATGCAACAATTTCTTCTTCTGAAAATTGTCTATTCATATCCTTTGACCATTTATCAATTGGAGAATAAGCCTCATCTTTCTTGACCTCTAAAGAGTATGGCACTGTTGACTACCCTTTCTTTTGTCACTGTTTTATCTCTTGGTTCTCCTTCTACTTATCTGACCATGCTTCTCCATTTAAAAAACAAGAACAACCCAAACTACTTGATCTTGCCATAATAACTAGTACATAGTTGGTTCTTAATATTTGTTCCATTAAAATGCAATCAAAAAATTAATTTTAAGCTATTGTCCATTTATCTCTCCTTCTTTTCACTACCAAAAACTTGTAAAAATGTCTAGATTCACCACATGACCCATTGTAATCTAGTTGCTCACTTCACAATTCAGCTAAAATTGTCTAAAATTTTTAGCTTCCTTCTCCTCCTGGTCACTCTTGTCCCTTAGTTTCCGTAACAACTCTTCATGGTTTTCCCCTTATCTACTTTCATGACTTCTTAGTGTCATCATTATCTGTTTCCCATTCCTTTAACATGCTACACTGTGCCTCTGCTGGTTACCACATGTATGATCTTGGGCAAGCTATATAACTTTATTGGTGCTCAGTTTCTTCACATATAAATTAGGTGGTTGAACTGGATGACCTTTTAGGTCCCTTTTAGTTCTATATTTATGATCTATGAGGTAGTTTCTCCTATGCCCTCTTTTCTTTCTCCATCCTCTTACCCTTAGTGATCTTACCTGCTCTTTAGATTTAAGGACTGTATCTATTAAGATAATTCTTAACCTACATATCCAGTCCTAATATTTTGTTTGAACTCTTGTCTTACACTGCTTGCCACTTGATGTCTTCCTGGGTATTAGATAGGCATTTCAAACTCAATTTGTCTAAAACCACATTTGTCTTTTCCTTATTCCCATCTCTGTCCCTCTTTCAGACTTCCCTGTTTCCAACATCTTCCAAATTACCTATGTTATCAACCTTGTTGTCCTTAACCCTTTCAACCCTTTCAAATCCCTCCCCCTCAGCAGCTTTGTGGAGATAACATATCTTTCCACAAAGTAGTGGTCAAGTTTTGTTAACTGAACCTCTCTTTACATAGCAACTTCCCTATTTTGGACATTCATCTCTTCTCATTCCTATTACTAAAAGGTTTGTTCTACTTTTAGTTTCAGCCTGGCATTTTAGGCCTTCTCCTCCCCTCTTTCCCCAAGCTTTTGACTCATACCACCCTTTCCAGGTTTATTTCATATTACTCCCCTTTAATAATTCCATTCTTTACTATTAAATATTTCTTCACCTAGACACTGTCTCGCCTGGGTGCTTTTGTACAAATTGATTCTTATGCTTAGAAAGCCCTTATCACTTGTCTGTTGCTCATGATTCTTGTCTTGCTTTAAGACTCAGAGATTATTTCTTCCACGAACCCTTTCTTGATACCTTCAATTACAATATTTTCTTTACTCAAATTTCCTTGTACTATAAACATTTTTATATGCTATAACACCCTAATGTAATGTAAGTTCATTGTAGAAAGGTTATGTTTTGTTTCCTATCTTCCTATTCTAAATCAAGCACAATATCTTGCACTTAATAAATATTTGTAGTCTTAAAGTTAATTCTACAATATAATTCCCTAAAAGTTTAATATATTGCAGGGGCTGGAAAACTATGGCCCAAAGGCCAAATCTAGCCTGCTACTTGTTTTGTACATTGAGTGAGGTAAAAATGGTTTTTACATTTTAAACTATAATAAAGCTCTATTTTAAAATGTAAAAACCATTCTCAGCTCACAGGGTGTACAAAAACTGGTAGTGAGCCAGATTTGCCTGTGGCTTTGTCATAGTGGAAAGGATACTCAGGAAAGAGCTAGGTTCAAAAACCACATTTGATATTTACTAAGGATATTGCTCTGGACAATTTACTTAACCTTCAAGTCTCAACTTGCTCATTTATAAAAATGGAATAATACTGGTATTACTTATCCCTTAGTATTGTTATGAGATTATGTGGCAATGTACATAAAAATATTCTGGAAATCTTAAAGCATTCTAAAAAAAATGTTATTATGATTATAGATACTACAAGTAATTTGGAAAAAAATTTTCTTTTGTGGGTTGGAGGATCTCAAATAATGGTAATAATTCTTATTTCACTTTTTTTCCTTCTATATTTATTTTTCATACTACTTAACCTCTGCTAGGCATATAAAAATAGCTTCTAAAGGAACATATTTCCTCAGTGTTTAACAAATAACACTTTTTATATTCAATTGTGCTGTTAGGGTTATGAAAAGAAGTATGGGTACACATACTTTTGTGGATGTGAACTTTGATATCTTAATATTTTAATAACAAATTAAATTATGATGAAACTGTAGTTATGGCACATTACACAAATTGCAGTACAAGGTAACTAATGGTTCTGTTTGGGAAGCAACAAAAGGGAGAAAATCATAAGTTTTGCTTATAAATTTTAGGAATTATTTATTCTGTGCCATGATCACTATGGTGATAGCCAGGAGATATAGACACAGAAGATAAGATCTGCATTTTCTTTTCTTTTAAAAAAATTTTTTTATTTTGAAAAATTTTTTTTTTACAATATTATCCCTTGCACTCACTTCTGTTCCGACTTTATCCCTCCCTCCCTCTACCTCCTCCCCCAGATGGCAAGCAGTCCTATACATGTTGAATATGTCACAGTATATCCTAGATACAATATATGTGTGCAGAATCAAACAGTTCTCCTGTTGCATAGGAAGAATTGGATTCAGAAGGTAAAAATAGCCCAGGAAGAAAAACAAAAATGCAAACAATTTAGATTCATTTCCCAGTGTTCTTTCTTTGAATGTAACTGCTTCTGTCCATCATTGATCAATTGAAATTGAGTTAGATTTTTCTCTTTGTCGAAGAAATCCACTTCCATCAGAATACATCTTCATACAGTATTGTTGTTGAAGTCTATAATGATCTCCTGGTTCTGCTCATTTCACTTAGCATCAGTTCATGTAAATCTCTCCAAACCTCTCTGTATTCATCCTGCTGGTTGTTTCTTACAGAACAATAATATTCCATAACATTCATATACCACGATTTACCCAACCATTCTCCAATTGATGGGCATCCATTCAATTTCTAGCCACTACAAACAGGGCTGCCACAAACATTTTGGCACATATAGGTCCCTTTCCCTTCTTTAGTATCTCTTAGGGGTATAAGCCCCGTAGTAGCACTGCTGGATCAAAGGGTATGCACAGTTTGATAACTTTTTGGGCATAATTCCAGATTGCTCTCCAGAATAGTTAGATTCGTTCAAAACTCCACAGTTTTCCCACATTCCCTCCAACATTCATCATTATTTTGTCCTGTCATCTTAGCCAATAAGATCTGCATTATTAACCTAAAGTAATAATAGGCTATAAGTTCATTTAATATGAAAAGTGTTTTTTAAGGGAAACAATCTGGCAAATTATGGGATTTAGGGATATAAAAAAATATTAAATATAACATATAAGGTAAACTTATAGAAGCTTTGAATCTGAAAGGTAGAAGTTTTGTTTTTGTTTGTTTATATTATGCTATCAGATGACTTCTTAACTTGTTCCTAAATCCCTGAAATCTAGGAAACAGATATAGACCCCAAGGTTAAGAACCCTTGTTCTATAACCTATTCCCTGTCCTCAGTTCATTCCCATGACACTACCAAAGCATCTACTACATGAAAGACAATGAGAGTTTACAATCTAGTAAGAGAAAAGACACATAAAAAACTACGCTACAAATGAGAAAAACATGAAGTGTAAAGAGATTACATGTACCAAACTCTAGGGACCTACAACAAAGGAAATCTTTATCACTGGAATAGGTATTGGAGCTAGACCTGGGATTTCAATGTTAAAGGAAGCTCCTAATACAAAAATCCTCTCTGCCAATGCAGGCTAGCACCTTTCTGAAAGTTAGGAAGAAAGGCTAAATCATTGGTGAGCTGAAAAGGCCCAGAATGTAGCATCATCCTTATATCTGGCTTACCTGAAACCAAAAATATTGCAGAGAATCTGGGACTCTTGCCCTCTAATAATGGTCTGGACTCTTTCCCCAGAGGCATACTAAGTAAGGTGTGTTTTTTTTGATAAATGCCAGGGATCACAAGCCTTGGTGCTTGAGCACTAAAGAATTACATTCATTTCAAAATGGTTTGGCACTTACATAAAGCTTATTACAGCTCCTTTTATTTTCAACTAGTTGAATAGTCTGAGGATTTTCTTTTGAGTGGAGTTATTAAAAATTCCATTCTAATTTGATTCATAAAATTTCTTCAGCTACATTGCATAAAGGGATGGGAAAAATTCATTTATTTCTAACCAGATATATATAAATAAAGGTAGAGAGAGAGAGAGAAACAAAATGCCATAGGAGGCTGGGTGTATAAGAAGACAATAAAAATGTTTTGGAGATAGTCTCACTAATTAACCTATTGCCATATTATACAATATTATTAGTAAAACATGTAGCAGTTTGGGTTGTGCTGATTTTATCTTGTGATAATTTTCTCACAAAAAGTCATAAAGTAAAAACACATGTTCCCAAGAGTGATGAAGAGCAACTTGATGCTACTTTATGTCTGCATGCCCATATGCAAAATTAAATTGATGCTACTCCAAATAATTAAAATTCCACACACTACTGAACAAGCAGTGATATAGCACAGCAAATATTTAAGTTTTTTGACTAGAATAAAAAGGGTAGATAAATTTTTAACTGCTTATGGTTTGAGCATTAAGGAAGACAGTCAGGCAAGAGAAAGATAAAGAAAGGTTTTCAAAGGTTCAGTCCTTCAATGGTGCTAATACCAATCTGTAAAAGTATAGTTATCCTCTCCAAAAAAATATTCGTTACTATTTTACTATTAACAGGATTCTCTCTCAGCTGGGCCACATTTGCTGGTGAATTGAGTCCAATTTTGTAAGACAAAACTCCAAGATCTTGTGGACAACATTCACAGAAACTGGAGACAAGAAAGACACATAAGGTCATTTATCCTACCCACCTGCAAATGCCAATGAAAAGCTGAAAAGCAAAAACTAGTTTTGCATCCAAAATTAAAATCACAGTATTTAACACACAAAGAATGACCCAGAAAATCTGGATATTAATATGTTTCACAAAATACAGTGATGCAGTCCTTTATCAAAATAGAAAACATCTGGTAAGAACAGAATAAAATGAAATTCACAGTAAGGCTATTCTCTATCTTACCATCTCCCTCAAAGAAATGGACATAAATGCTCAAGGCAAAGGCTAAATCCAAAGAGTTCTGGACCACCTGCCTACTGTGTAGTCTGCTACTTGAATGGCCCTTGGCTTTCCTGAGAGTTTTAGTCACCAGGTTTAAAAGGCTCCCCTTTACCCCCAAGTTTTTACCCTCAGCCAAAATGAACAAGCAAACAGCTTGAGAACAGCTGTGGAGGCTGCTTGACTTTCATTATGTACATCTGTGATACCAGCATTAAGTTCTGCCTAAGGTTCCATCTGGACTACATACAAATAGTACAGTTGAAATGCTTTTTACATGGTACAAACACAGCAAATGCAATGAAATCTGCTCAGATCTAAATGGATGGAAAATCTGTTCAACTGCTCTATTTCACCACTTGGTATTCGAGTCAATAGGTAAGAAACTGCAAGTTCTAATAAAAATGAATCCACAAAATTTGGGAACTCATTAAAAACAAACAAACAAACAAAAACCTCAAGTTAAAAGAAAAAAAATCAATATAAAGTAAAGAACATGGTGAATTGCAGAAGTAATCTAAGAGAAAGTGTGTAAATTGGCTCTTGATGAGATTAAGGTGTTTCCTGAACCATCTTCAGGGACACACCAAGTGTATCTAAGTTGTGATCTACTCAATTAGGGGATAACAAGACCAAGATAATGTCACTATCTCTCTCACCTTCAGTTTCCTCATCCATAAAATAGGAATAATAGCATCTGTTTCACAAGGTTGTAAAAATCGAATGAGATAATATATATAAAATGCTTTGTAAACTTTAAAATGCTATACACTGCCTATACATATTATAAGCTTTTTCTGTTGGAGTACAGATAGAAATTTGGTCCTGGGACAAGTTACTATCCTGCTATTATTCTTCTGTATTTAATATTGTACAGATCACTGGATGGTAGACAAAATAACTACCTTTCTGTAATTAAATAAAAGTTATTAGGATGTAAGGTTATCTTTAGGGCTCACTAAAAGTGTCCTTGGCACAACTTTAATAGCAGACAGGTCAACAAATATGAAATGCATCTCATCTTGTTCCTACATGACTCTGATCTCCTCTATAAAGTCTATATGTTTTAAAATCTTTCCATTCTGTATACCTTGGAGAAAAATATTTGATAAGGCAACTTCTATTGAAAATGTCCTCATGAGTCAATGCTATAGTCAAAAAATTGGGGTAATAGTTCAATCTTATTCTAGTACAGTACTTGATTGACTTATCTGAAATATTTTGGTGTGTGTGCATATGTATGTGTATATAAATACAAATATTAAAGAAATCATATAGATAGAATTTGTCATTTGTTAGTTCATGAAAGGCCAGTAGTATTTAATTTGTAATTTTAGTCACAAAGTCCAATCTTAATTATCATTTAATAGATGCTAAGATTTTTTGGCTTATACAGTTGTTATATCCTCACATAATCTATAATGATCATTTAGTTTGGGTTCTTCAAGAATAGACAGGCAGGTAATGTAGCATAGTGGATAGAAAACTGGAATAGAGCACACAGATGTGAGTTCAAGACTCATCTCAATCACCAACTAGCTGTGTGATCAATTACTTAGCAATTCAGAGCTTTAGGTAATTACTAAGACTAAGGGAAAAAATGCCTATAATTGATAGGGGGAATTTTTTCACTTTAGAAATTCCTTACACTAATGGAATTGCAGATGCAGTCCCTATCTCTCAGGATAATCTTTTGGTAATTTCCTCCAGAAATTGCCAAGCCCTAAATCACCATCATAAATCCATCTGGTTCCATGAACAAATAAGCATAGCATTTGTTAGGTGTTTCTTTGTGGAAATGCTGTACTTCTTATGAAGAGTCTTGTGATTCCATTCTTGGATAGCTTTTTCATAGATTTTATTCAGAGGCAAACTACTTGGGGTAACATTCCACAAATTCAATGCTATGTACCTGTAATTGGTCTTTACCATTATATTGTTAAATAATAATTCTTTAGGTTTTTGACCTGTTTATTTTGTGCTATAGGAATTTCCATCAATGATTAATCTGCTTAAATGAGATCTGCAGCCAGAGACTTAAAACAACCATCTTTTGACCTTAAAAAAAATGTAATCAACCAAACAATATTATTGGTTTATAAGTGCTACTTTTTGCCAAGCATTATGTTAAATAATGAGTAAACAAAGAGACAAAAGACAGCCTCTATTCTCAAAGACCTAAAAATGTATTCAATAATTAAATCAAAAAGAAATGCACCTTCCACTTGCAATATGTCTAACATGAAAACTTAAGTCCATCTCCTCCCCAACCCCCCACAAAAGTACAGGATACATAAATAGGGCAATTCTATTATGACTTCATTAAATTTATTATATATACTTTTAAAATATACCATTAAAAGCAAAATATAATACAAATGATCAGTTTCTTATACATAATCCTTTTGTATGTTGAAATGTTTATGCATCTTGATGACTGCTATATTTGCAACATAACATTTAAAAAAATTCATTCTTACAAGAGATCTTTTTTCAAGGCTCAGCTCAGGGATAGCCACTTTAATGAAGGTAGCACACTGTTCCCATTTGAAAGTATTATTTTGCCTTTTCTTTCAATTTTCTTTTCCCAGCACACTGCCCAGAATTCTTTGTCCCTGTCAAATTCTGTACCATTTGATTCTTATCTGGCCATATGTTATAATGCACCACCTCAACTTTCCATATTTGGAATGTTCTTCTTCCTCACCTCTATTTCCTGTAACTCCTATTTTCCTTCAAGGTTCAGAATCAAATACTGGCTCCTTCAACAAGCCTTTCTTGATTTTCTTAGACCTTTCACTCCCTCCCTAAATTACTTTTGCCTCTTTTATATATAACTTGAATTCACTGAACAGTGAACATATTATAACTCCTAAATAGAATGTAAATTTCTTAAGGACAAGGATTTGTACACTGTGTATTTATATTTCCAGTGCCAAGCAAAAAGCCTGGCATATAAGACACTTAATAAATACTGGTTGACTAATTGGCTGCATGACATATTGTTGATTTATATTGAACTTGTAGCCCATTAAAACCTTCAGATCTTTTTTTGGACAAATTATTATATAACCCATGCTATTGTTATCTTATATGTGGAAAGTTGACTTCTTAAACTGTTCCCACTCATGACCTCTTTTTGCCTGAGACATTTTTATGTAACTCCCAGGTATGTAGGTGCATAAAATAGATATAACAAATCAAATATTTACTGCTAATAAATTATAATTTGGCAACCCTATATTCAGTAAGATCTCATATGGGGTCTCAAATCACAATTTAAGATGATGGCATCTAAATCATTAATAACCATACTACATAACCCAGAATGAAAGACAGAGTCAAGCAAAGCTTTACTGGAGACCTGTTAAGTTGATAATGAACTCTTGAGTTAAGTCATTCAAGCCAATTCTGAGTCCATCTAATTGTGTTAACATCTAGCTCAAGATTCTATTTCCTTTAAGAACAGCATAAAAGGAAGTTCCCTCCATCTTTGTGGTCTATTCCTCCAAATGATAAGTTTCTCCTCTTCAGACCCTCCTTTTGAGAAAGTACCAGTAATAGCTACAAGCATTTCTAACATGGATTAGTTCTGACTCTCCAAACTACTCTTCTACCCAGCCCCTATGTAGGTGCCACTGTCTTCTTTCCCTCTCCATTTTTTGTGTGGTCTTCCCCACTAGAATGAAAATTCTTTGAGGGCAGGGCTTGTCTTTTTGTTTATATTTATATTCTCAGTGCTTAGCATGGTATTAGGCAGTAGTCAGACAATAAATGTTTTTATCCAATCTAAATTTCTAATCTTATCAAATAGATGACTGAGTAAAGAGTAAATTCTACTACAACAATCTAATCTACTAGGTTAGTAGATAATTTTTTAAAAAAATGAAGCAATTGTTTACTAATCATTTCTCTTAAAAATGATAAAAATTTCCCCCAGAAATAGAAATCAAATTCACTTTCTTATACTTTTCAAACTCCTCTCCTCTCCTCTTTTTTCTCTTTCTTCTTCTTCTTTTTTTTTTTTTTTTTAAGTGGGACATTTGATCTTCTCCAGTCCTAGGCTCCCATTTTCCATAGTGCTGAAGATTTCACTAGTTTTGGATCAGCAAATATATGCACCAGTTCCTTCTGGATCTCAAAATGCAATCCATCTACACCAGGTGACTTCAATTCATCAAAGGCAGTTAGGTACAATTTTATATTCTAAATCTAATCTTTTCAAACAATAACTAAAATCTAAGTAGACGATAAACTCTATCTTATTTATGCTAGGTTTTGATTCACTATTAGCTTTATCTTTGTTTTGTTCTTTTTAATCCAGATTTCATTACAGAGAAAACAAATAAAATGAGAATTCAGTCCCTCTTATTTTTTTCTCTATTGTCAGTTCTCATCAGTCTATCCATATTTCAAGATGTGATACTGTCTCTTCTACAGTAAATTTTTTCCTCCCAAACTGAAAACTTTAATTTTTACAAAGTTTAAAAAATGTATTAAGCTAAAGAGATGACTTCCAACCAACTAGATTCTGATGAAGGCAGAATACAATGGAACCATCACTTCTTTTATTCTATTACTATAATCTCTGATTGATCTTGAGGTCATTTAAAATCTGACATAAGTCTTCTTTACATGATATATGTTGTCTTTCCCATCCTGTACTTCTATTGTTGAGATTTTTTTTTAAAAAGTAAATTGTACCTCAGCAACGAGATCAACCAAATCATTTCTAATGGAGCAGTAATGAACTGAACTAGCTATGCCCAGAAAAAGAACTCTGGGAGATGACTAAAAACCATTACATTAAATTCCCAATCCCTATATTTATGCACACATGCATTTCTGATTTCCTTCACAAGCTAATTGTACAATAATTCAGAGTCTGATTCTTTTTGTACAGCAAAATAATGTTGTGGTCATGTATACTTATTGTGTATCTAAGTTATATTTTAATATATTTAACATCTACTGGTCATCCTGCCATTTAGGGGAGGGGGTGGGGGGGGGTAAGAGGTGAAAAATTGGAACAAGAGGTTTGGCAATTGTTAATGCTGTAAAGTTACCCATGTATATATATCCTGTAAATTAAAGGCTATTAAAAAAAAAATAAAAAGTAAATTGTAGAGTTTACGATTATTGCTCTTAAATTCCATTATTCTTTTAAAAGCATATAAAGAATTGGTCTCAAGTCTGAACGACCTAGGTAGGTTTAGATACTTTCACATACAATAGCTTTCACAAATAATCGCCCAACTCATTTTGAGGGTGGTTATCTGAAATGACCCTGAAACCTAACATAAGCCCAAAGCAAAAATAAAAGCCAGTCTAGTGCCTGTCAAAAATGGAAATGAAGTTAGCATGGCATGAAATGCTCTTAATGATCTTATACTGACTTTCAGTGCTTTAAACTGTCCATTTATTAATCTAAGTCTAGAAATTTTCTCTGTAACCTAATGGTTCACTGGTTTTTAAACTGGTAGAATCCATATTCTTCACTATTTAAAAAATGAGGATGTTTTGCCTAGCAACTTTTCCCCAGAATTTCCCTGAGATTTCTTAAAGATCATAATCTGCAGAGAGTGGCTTAGTGATCATAGTTATGACTGCTTCCAGTATTTTGGGGATAACTCATCTTGATGTCAAGACAAATCCATAAAAAGCAGCTAAGGAGCTCTTTTGCCATCTTCTCAGCTATCTTTGGTTCCAATAATTCAAAACTATGTATTTTACCATTCTTAGTCTGATCTTCCTTGGTGACAGACAAGATGGAAACTAAAAACCAGTTCACAGTTTAAATTTCTTTTTCCCCATGAAAATATTTCTTTGGTTTCTATTTTATTTACTTTTGATTTCTATTTACTTATTGGTTACTATTATTTAATCTATGAACATATTATATTCCATAATAATTATATTATATTATATATGAATGTAAATTCTTTGAACTCAGAGATTGTCTTACTTTTGTATCTTCTATGTCTAACAGTCTGCCTGATACATAGCAGGTACTTAATATTTGTTGAGACTGATCTTCAAACAGCAGTTCTTTCTTTTTCTTGCTGCTCTTGGCCAAAAGGTAGCTAAAAGACAGCTTTTGTTATTTTTAGCATTTTATTTTAACCTTGGCTAGTTCTGGGCTTTGATTTTCTTGATTGAGTTCTCCTTTGGTGACCCTTGAGCTCACTTCAAGAAGTCTTTGTATAGTTGTATCAGTCTCTTTAGTTGTTTCTCCCTTTCATAATACTTAGAACCAGAATGGACACTAGCAGTCATCTAGTCTAATCCCTTCATTTTTCAGATAAAGAAAATCCTTTTCTGGGAGGTAACTAAAATTGAGAAAATGTGAAGTGATTTGTTCCAGATAGTGAAGAACATACTGCAGATGCGAGGAGGTTTTGCACCTCCTAAGCCAGGACTAGAACTTTTAAGGACTTAAAAAAAATTTTTTTTTCATCTGAAATTCTGCCTTTTGGGAGTAGGGAGTGGGAGTTGGAGTAGTAGTGAGAAGTCCTGTGATATATCTTTTGGTTGGCCTGATTATGAAAACCGATTTTAAAAAACTATATAAGAATGAGAATTCCAGAATTCCCTGATACTATGATAAAGCATCAAACCTTTGTTACACCACATCCAGAAATAATATTTAAAATGGCAACACATGTAAGCCATCATCTAGCAAAATGGAAACATATCCAAAGAGAACTCTGCAAATAAATTGAAGTGTTCTCTTTTAAAAATAATCTCCTTGTCTTTGTCTCAGTTTTTGTCTACTGTCACAAAAGAGATGTGATGATTTTTATCAATGATTTCTACAAATCATACTCTAAAAGAAACAGCAACTAAAGAGAATCATAGTATTATATATCAGATTTAGAAGAAATCACAGTTCTCCAGATCCAATCAATACCAATTACCTTTAGGACTCTGAAAAATTAAAAAAATTATCTTTAAAAATGTATAATGATTATAAATAAATAAAAAGGAAAGCATTTTAAAAGTTTTTTGAGTTTTTTCTAAGTTTATAACTAATACTCAATCACAGGCAAAATAAATAATGAAATGTGTACATACAGACATTCCTTCATATGAAATGTAATATTTAAGTTGAATAAATAAAAATTTTAAAAACTGAAATATATTAAATACACTAGTGGGAATTTTGTAGAGAATCCATTAGTAACAAGAAGAAACCTTTTGCAAAGAGAATAGTGACACTAATTTATGTTTTGTTGAAAGTGAAAATTATCTAATTTTCTAATTATCTAATGGTCCTTTCAGAGTTGAATTTCAAATTCCTTTTTCATCTTTCTCTCAGAATAGCAAAAGGCTATTCATTAAGAAGGGAGGAAAAATTAGGCAGGATCAGACGAAGTACGATCACTTAAAACCACATCTTGGAAGGCCAGCTAAAAGAAGAGAAGACTGGAGGAGGCTTTCCTTCAGTATCTGAAGGGCTTGTAGCAGAAGAACTAGATTTTTTGGGGAGTTTGTAAAGTCTGGGTTAGCTCCCTGGAGGCCTCAAGGATAGCCAGAGTCAGGATAAGTAAAAGTCCTTGGTCTTTAGGGGGAGAAGGGAAGGAGACAGACAAACTGCCACAAGCTCGCCACCAACTTTTCTCTTCATCCTGCTGAAAAATGAATCTGGTTTGTCTCAAACCCATCCTCTAATTCTTCCTGTGATTATCTGTAAACACCAAATGTGCTTGGAACAGTGAGAAGGGCCATTTTCCCAAACATATGCGAATAGAATTACTGTCCAATGGGTAATTAGCCTTAAGTACTCAGTTGTCTGATTCAAGCACATCTTTTAAGAGTTTCAGTCCTTTACAGGGGCTCCTTTAGAAGTGGACTGTCAGAATTTCATTCTCTAAAAGCCTTTTAATTTTCATGAGATGGTTTCCTTTCTTGAATCTCCAGGGTTATAGAATCACAGGATTGCACTGCAAGGGATGTTAAGAGGTCATTTAGTCCTCCTTGCTCATTTTACAGATGAGAATACTGAGACCTAGGGATATTGTAACATTGGCCCATGGATAGTAATCATAAGAGGTAGAACTTGAACCCAGGTCCACTGACTTCAGTAATAATGCTTTAATCTGATCATACCTAAATTTTTTTTTTTTTTAGTTTGATTATTTTGGCAAAGTTTGGATTGAAGTAGGAGTTATAAGTTAGGGGGGCATTATGATAGAGTTTAGTGATAAAAGTGTGAACTAAAGTGGTGTAAAAGATATTGAGAAAATACCTAGGGAAGGACTTTATTTAAAAAGGGGGATAATTAAGGGGATTAGTTGTTTTTTAAGAAGATCATGAATTTTACTTTAGATGTCTTTAAGGTATTGGTAGCATGTTCAGTAGGAACAAGGAGAGAGAGAGAGAGAGAGAGAGAGAGAGAGAGAGAGAGAGATCTCTTCCCTCCCAATCCTTCACTAAATACTGTACTTTGCTTGGACTTCTTGCATGCATTGCAATACCTTTTTCATTACACTTATTTGTGTATCTTTCCTACTAAATGATAAGCTCCATTAGGGCAGGTACAGTACCTTTTAAAAAAACATTTTTTTTTCCCCCAGAGCTTCCAATCCCTTGCACTTAAGATATATTTTTTGAGTTGTCATTGAACTGAATGGGATGCGACCTGTATTTAGATGGTGGTAACTATGTGCATGGTAAGGAAAATGTCAGTCGAAATATTAATAAAATCGAAGTATTCATTTAGCATTTACTATATGTCAAATATTGTTCTAAGCACTAGGGATACAAAGAAGGTCCCTGTACTCAAGGGTTTCACAATTTAACAAGGGAAAAAAAACAAACAAACTATGTTATAAAAACAACTGCACAAATATTTATTTACTGCTCTTTATGTATAAGACACATACTAAGTGTTGAGGACACAAGACAAAAATTAAACAACTCCTACCTTTAAGGAGTTTTGCAACATTTTAGTTGGGGGAAAATAACATGTACATACATAAGTGAACACAGGCAGCATGGCCTTGTGGAAAGAATGTTCACCTTGGGTCAAGTTCAAGTTTTACTTCTGACATATATTAGTTATGTAGCCATTGGCAAGTCTAGAAATTTTATATGGAAGAGTTTTCACAATAGGAGCACCATCTACCAGTGAAATCACATGTCTGAAGGTTCCCCTGCCCCCTCCAATAATGTAAAGCACAGAATATGGAAAACAAAGAAGAATAAGTGAAGTTTCCTACTTTCATGGAGTTTATGAAACATGGAATTAAGGGTACTGTACTGGGTTCTTTGAGAAATTTAATATTACAAATATATCTTTTTTTAAACCTGTCAGGCTAGCAAAGTGACAAGAGAGCCAGGCTTCAACAGGGCTCATTTCATCTCACATACATTGTGATTCTGGGCAAGTTATTTATGCTTTTCCACAATTATTTTAAATGGAATTTATCATTCTATCTTTGGCTGCTGGGCTTTGTCAGTTATAAATAGAAAAGCTGATGATTTGTGTAGATTTATTTTATATCCTGCAACTCTGAAATTGTTTTGAGTAGGTTTTTAGATGATTTTCTAGGTTTTTCTTAGTATCACATCACCTGCAAAGAGTGATAGTTTAATCTTCTCATTACCTATTCTAATTCCTTTAATTTATTTTTCTTTTCTTATTGCTAAAGCCAACATTTCTAATACAATATTGAATAATACTGGTGATAGACATCCTTGTTTTACTCCTGATCTTATTGGGAATATCATTTATATTTATGCTTCTAATAATCTGGAAAAGGTAGGGAAGGGAAACATTTATTACATGGTAGGCACTATGCTAAGCACTTTACAAATATTTCATCTGATCTTCACAATAACCTTGAGAGGTAAATGCTAATATCATTGCCATTTTGCAGTTGAGGAAACTAAGGGAGTCAGAGTTAAGTGACCTGCCCAGGATCTCACAGCTAGTAAATGTCTGAGGCCAGATTTGAATTCCAGTCTTCTTGACTTCAAACTCAGCACTCTGTCTACTCCAGCACTTATTTGCCTAAGAATTGTCTTTATGCAATTCTCTAAGATTATTAATTAAAGAAAAGGTGCTGAATTATACTGGAGGATAGAGGAAAGTTTCCTCATACAGCAAGGGCTTTGTCTTTATGCCTTTTTTTAAAAACCAGATATGAAGAGGTGAGTTTAGATGTCAACAACAACTATCTTTAAAAAACACAACCTAAGCTTTCACATCAAATAATTATTTTAATATTGGAGGGAGTAAAAATAATCCAGTACAAAGAATGATAGAACTTGGAGCCAGACAACTTAGGTTCAAATTCTAGCTTGTGAACTTGTGAACTATGAAATGTTGAGCAGACCAATGATTAGAACTTCTTTGAGCTTCAGTTTTCTCCTCTGCAATGTGAGGAAGCTGAACTCAAAGACTTCTCAGGTCCCTTCTGGATTCAAATCTATGATCCTATGAATTATTTTCAGAATTGTTTGCTCTGGCATGTGCAATTTCACAAATCGAAAGAAGTACTACCATAAGATGAAATTTTCAAATATTTCTGCCTATATAATGACTTAAAATGAGGGACTGACCTGGTATTCATTCTAACAAGTTTAATTTCAATCAATTTTTATTCTGGGCATAAGAAAATTCTTACTAATTGAATATGATGGGCTCCCTCTGGTGGTTAAAATAAACTTGTATATTTTCACATATATTTATCAGAAAAGAATTTAGGGAAAACTGTATTTTATTTTATTTTTGCTATTATTTAAATAAGAGAGAATACCTGGAATTAAAAAGCATTTTTAGGCATACTTTACATATATAATCAGATTTGATCATCTACTACCTTGTGAGGTAAGAGTAATTATCATCCCTATTTCATAGGTGAGAAAACTATTGTTGAGAAAGATTATATGCTTTTAGAACACAGGTGATTTGATAATAACTGACTGAGGTAGGAGTTCTGACGGTAAGTCCAGCATTCTATTGACTCTGCTATCTAGCCATATTAGTTTTAATTTGGGTGGGTCATATTTTTGTTCTTATAATTCATTTTCTTCATCTGTCAGTGTTAAATATACCACACATGTTAAAATATAGCGATTCTTATCACTCAATATTTCCAGATTTGACAAAAATTACTTAGTCCACTTAATCATGAAATAAAGTAAAATATAACTGATTACTTTGACTTTTGCGATACATAGAGGAGTTGAAAAATGTGTGTCCTTAAAAAGAATTCAGTGTACACTGAATGTACTATTTTTCTTTTAATTTCTTTTCTCTTTTTTTTAAGAGAAGAAATAATTCAGATCTAAAATATGTTTAGAATATCAGGAAGAGCATATTCCTTTTTGTAATATACACTATTACCTGAAACTCAGGTGTGAACTTTTCTCATACCTATCTTGTGAAGTTGGTAGTATGAATTTTTTTTCATTTTGAGGAAACTGAGGCTCAGAGTTTAAATGATCAAGGTCAGATGTCCGGCAGGTTTCAGGGTCAGAATTGAAATCCTGGTACCTGACTACAAAGATTGAGAACTCTTGCCACTATGCTATTGCCTTATGTACTTCTAGTGAAGGAAAGAATCACCTAATTAGAAGGGTCCTTAGAAATTGTATAATTTTGTTTCCTGTTTTTGCCAATGAGGAAATGAAGGTCCAGTCAAGTTAAATCCTATAGCCAAGATCACACAGCACCAGTAGTCTGACATTCTCAGGTTGGGAAGAGAACTCTGGTCTTCTGCATCTTACTTCAGAGTTCCTTCTGCTACACCACACTATATAAACTCTTTCTTTGTAATCCAAGGACAGGTCAAAGTAATAGTGCAAAAAAAAACATTAGAGATTTGGGAAGGGAGAGATCACATCTACTTAGGAAGGATCAGACTGGCTTCCATGGAAGGGACAGCTAGTGAATTATATCTTGAAAGAAAGGAAGAGTTTCCATGGGTGAAAAGGAGGAAGAAGTCTATTGCTAGTATATGAATGGATGTGCAAATGCATTGAGGCAAAGACTTCTGGGAATGGCTAGTAGTACAGTTTGGCTAGGATGTAGAGAAGGGCAATAGTACAAAAAGAGGTTGGAAAGGTAGGACTGTAGGACAATGTAACTGGGAAATATTTACTTCAATTATAACCTTCCAACCTTTTTTCAACCTGTTTTTGTACTACTGTCATTCTTTACATCCTAGCTTTGAATATCAGAATAAGGATATTTTTAAAGAAAATCATATGGACAATGGAGAGCAAATGAAGAATTTTAAATAGATCCAATTAAATGGACACTTCAGTCAGATTATTGGCAATATAGAAATGATAGAAATTGTACATTCTTACTCAAATCCTATAAAGGGAATGGGATTGTAGCTAGAGGCAACAGATTAACAGGCTTAATATCATGGCCAAACATGAAAGTCTTATTTGAAAAGATGAAAAATTGTAGAAAATGTACATGATGAAAAAATATAAACCAAATCTATACAGGCCACCAAATAAGTTAAATGATTATAAAAAAGCAATTCAAAGTTAAGACAACAGAAGTTTAGAATGAAAATAAAAAGCTTACAAGTAAAGGAAATAAAGTTCTTCAAAAAAGTAAAGGAGATTCAGAGAGAGAAATTAGGAAATGCAAGGCATTATGGTGCAGAGGTCTCACCTCTTTACTCTTAACCTTTAACATCTCTATTACAATAAAGCTCTTCACATGCCACTATATCTATGTAATTTTAATGTCTCTAAGTATATCAGTTGTAGTACCTAAAGTCAAAATAATTAATAGAAAACATATAGGTAATAATGCTCAAAGTGATTTATTAGTCAAAGGAAAATTACTTGTAGTCAATGATATAATTGAAGTGTTACTCTCTACAGGAAAAAAAAAGATATGACAATCTTGAATCACTTTTTAAAGTGTGCCCATTTTAAAGGATAACTGCTTTCAATGGTATAATGAATCTTCAGGATGAATAAATTCCCTCTATCACTGCAAATCCATACGTTCTTTACAACTATGAAAATTGTAAACAAGTTGTAAATAACTTGTTTAAAGCAGTACTGTCACACAAACAGAAAAAAAGGGGGAACCCTAATTCAAAAGTAAGGATTCCCTTGACTCATAATGAGTTAGTTTTAAATTGTAACATTTTCTTATGTTTTATTGCACTTTGTTTATTTTGTTAAATATTTTCCCATTATATTTTAATCTGGCTTGGGCAGCTGTGGACCATGCATTTGATACTTCTGGCCTGGAGCACTTGGAGCTAACGTGACTTTAGGGTCACACAAAGAGTGTGTATCAGTCAGGACTTTGAGACCTATTCTTTCTACCTTATTCCATGTTTCTTCTTATACGGCCTCTTACACTGACAATTCTGAAATAATTAATCCTTTAGTACATTAAGTTTATTTTAAGTTATTTCTCTAATTCCACAAACTGATTTAGTCACTGAAGCAATCTTACACTTTCTCTTTTAGTGAAGTGAAAAATTTCTCACCCTCTTATTTCAGATTAGAACATAATTATGGACACATTCTCACTGATTAATCTTTTTTTATCCTTTGGCTCATTTACAAAATATAGAGACATTTCTAAAATATAGAGACAGCAAAGCTGAGTGGACTTGATTACAGAATTGGAGTTTGTCATTCTAAATTTTATTCCTGCTTATACTGCTTAATGGAAGCCCGTAGAAGCTGAGAAAGAGGGAAATGGGAAGAAAAGGATGGAAATTGGATTTGAGTCTCTCACAGATGTTAATTTTGCCCAATTTTTAGCAGGTTGCAGTAAACTAAGGTAATATTCTATGAAAAATAAGAGTAATTAAAGTACTGATAATAGGAAAATGGACAATTCTTCATCTAAAATAGAAGGTTTTTTCACTTAGGAGGTCAGATAGCCTCACAGTTTCCAGGGAGAAATCATCATCTATTGGAGGAAGCAATAGAATGTAGCCATTTCTGATTGCTGTCTTTCTCAAAAGAATCTTTGATTCACTTTAATTTGAATCACTTTAATTCCCTAGGTCTCAGTTTCTTTTTATGAAAACTGAGTGGGTTGGCCTCCCTTCTGGCTCTGTAGCTATAATACCAATGCAAACACTGATTTTTGTCTTGCCAGAACACAACTCATTAGAGAATGGGCTTCGTGGAAACACTAGGGGGACTCTCATTTAACTCTGTTTTGAATCCACAAATGATACAATACTGTTTGAATTTACAAATTGATAGTACACATATTGTTTAAAAAGAAATGTACCAGTAAACAGGAAAAAGGAAATTAATCTGCATGTAGTAACTAACAAATATTTCTATGAGTTTCCAAAACATTTACAGACATCATTTTACTAATTCTTTAAACAATACAATAATATAAAGAGTATTTAATCAAATATATTGAAGGGCAGTGAGAAAAATATGGTGCTGGGATTATAAAGGCCTGGGTTCATGTCAGTGGTTCAAAGATTTAGAGCTGGACAGGGCTTTCATTGCCATTTGATTCAATCTTGTTTTAACAGATAAGGAAACCATGGTTTAGAGAGTAAATTACTTCCCTGAGATCATACAGATAAATGCTGTAGGCAGGAGTAGAAGCCAAGTACTCTGATTCCAAATTCAGTCCTTTTCCCAATATCCCTATGTTGTCTCCACACCCAGCCATTAAACAATGTGATATTGGATAGATCACTTACTATTTTTGAACCTCAATTTCCTAAGGAGATTAGAGTATATAAGTTTTAAAATTCTACAATTGTGAACCAGAAATGACTCACCTATATAATTTCTTAATCAAGTGAGGCCAAAATGAGATTATGCATTCCATAACACTTGCAAATTGTCTATCTGAACCACAAACTCTTGTACACCTGTACCTAAACCACAATGTCTTCATAATTCATAAAATAAGCGTATCTTGATGGCACTTTGACATTTTTATGAATAAAATATATCAAGTGATTATATGCTATAAGAAACTATTTCTGGGCTTTAATGCATGAACTTTAGAGCCTTTGTTGTTGTCCTAAATAATTAAAATTCTTATCACCAAAACTTAACCAATGGATTCAAATTTTGTAAACAAACAAAAAAGTTTAGACTAAGAACTATAATTAGACTGTAGGTTTGGTAAATTAATTTAATTTCAAGTGTCAATAAAATCAAGATAATTCCATGTTCAAAAAACTGCTTAAGTAAATTCTTAATAGGGTTATATCTCTAAGATTAAAGGATACAATGAACCTCTCCAAACACAGATCAAGATCAGAACTTGTTTTATATGACAATATTTTATACACACTGGAAGGTAACTGCTCTACAGTATGTAAGGTCAGTGAATACATATAAATATATATATGTACAAGAATAAATACATATAAGCACATAAGTATTTATATATATAAAATAAGAAAAAAGTTTATGGCAAACAATAGATTAATAATAAAGTATAATGTAAAGGTTGTTGTATTAAGAGATTGGTGAGGTAGGTTATAGCCTCAGCTCCTCATTTGCTTGTGACTCAAGTCAAGTCACTTTGACTTTCTGGGTCTCAGTACTCTCATTTGTAAAATGACAAGATTGAATTAAAAGATGCTAATGGTCCTATCCAAACTCTGAAATTCTATAATACCTGACATCCTTTGGGTCTCAGCTAAATTACTTCCCTTATTCAAGAGCCTTTATAAATACTCTTTAATTTCAGTGCTTTCCTTCTGAGATTTTCTTCAATTTACTCTGTATATATCTCATTTCTACATAGTTGTTTTCATGTTGTCTCCTCCATTAGGTAATGAACTTCTAAGATAAGGACAATTTTTTTTTTAATCCTTAGGGTTTAGCAATGTGTCTGACACATAGTTGGTGCTTAATTAATGCTTGTTGATGGACTGAAACCCAGGATCTCCTGGCCAGAAAAATTTAAATTTCATCCATCCAGAAAATGGAAGTACATAAATCTAATTTGAGTGATTAAAAAAAAAATTAAAATAAAAGTGTACAGTAATTGTAATTTTCCATGACTGAAATCAGGAAAATAAGTTAAATCATTCTACTGAAATAGAATTCCACATAAGTGCTATCCTCAGATGTCTTTTTATGTTTGAGGAGACCATGGATCTTTAAAGGATAGGTGATAGAGCACAAGTTCTTTTAGGCTATAATTTCAAGCACATTACCACATGGATTATATTTCTGATTCCCAAGAACCATCCTAGCTGAGAGGTTCATCACTAGGGTCACCATGGAGTAACAACATTTTTTGCCATTGCAACTCCTGAAGCCCATCTAGTAAGTAATAAAGACAACGTAATCTTTAACAATAGAGGGAATTAGCCACACTGACAACATGCTGAGATACTGAAACTGAATTTCTGATGAGCCCTCCAGAACGCTGAGGACTCATAACACATAAAATAGTTTCGATAAATATTAAAGTAAAAAAGAAAACCATAATACCCTCAAAAAATCTTATAAGCAATATCCTACTTAACATATGCCTTTAAGGACACATGGTAGCTTATAAGGAAGGCATAAGAATAGAACTTCAGTAGAAGAAAATAAAAACAAAGAGTACTCAGAATTGTTTTAAGATACCAATAACAATATATTATTTAGAAGTTAAGAAACACATTATGACAGAATAAACTTGTTCTAGTTTGTAGTGTTTAGAAAGGGAATTGTGGTTAAAATCTAGGTATAACAGTTTCTTTAAGTTATTGAGCTCCAAGAATAAGCATGCAGGGAGAGTCAGCTTGATCATAAAGTTCAAGAGAAATAATTTCTGATAAAATCCAGTATTGAGAGATTAACTCTTTTCAGTTAGACTAAAAAAAGGTAAAGCAACCTATTGCTCTTCAATATTTCAGAAATGAACTTTAAGGTTAACTGGGTATGCATTTGGGAATATTGTCCCCTTCACAAAAATAACACCAGGTGTTGGGCAACAAAAGTCTCTCAAAGGAATGATGCTGAAGGTTTTCAGTTTCTTGATTGCTTTTTAGAATTTTGGAAGCATTTTCATTTCCTAAATTAAAATAAAAAAGAGCAACATAAAATGAGCAACATATCAAAATTTTACTAATGATTCCAAGTGATAAATTTTTTAAAAGTTGAGAAATATTTAAAGATGATTAAATTTAATTCCTTTTTTTGAGCTACAAAGAAAAAAAAAATAGAGTAATTTAAGTTGTTTGGGGGTTCTATAACAACTTCCAAAACAGAATTTTAAAACCACTTCAAGGGTGTTTGTAGAATCTTGGCCATATTAAGAATTATGGCTTCCAAAGTAGAAACTATCTTCAAATACTGTTTCAGCATAATATTGTTCATACTATGAAATGAACTTTCTATGATTATTATTGTTATTATTAATGTCCTTAATAATTCACATTTATATAGTGCTTTAAGATTTATATAGCACTTTCTTCACAATGGTGCCTCCCACACAGTAAACGCCTATTAAGTGCTTATTCATTCATTCATTCATTCATTCATCAGTCCTGTGAAATGGACAGCATAAGTACCATTTCCAGTTTTACAGGAGAGGATATTGAGGTTCAGAAAGGTTGAATTATTTATCCATGGTTTGTGTGGCTTAGAGAATGTCTAAGGCAAGATTCTAATTTAGGTCCTCTGCCTCCAAGTCCAAGGACCCAAAGTAATGTGATAGGCAACCATTCCAACCTGCCTGCCTTTGCTTGAGGCAATTCCTCATACAGAACATTATTTACCTTCTCCTCTCACCCCCTATCTAACAAAATTGTCTAAGGCTCATCTGAAAAACTATCACCTCTCTTAAAGTCTTCCTTTATTTATCCAACCTTTTGCTGTCTGTCTTCTCTGCACTTACAATTATACAATATGGTTTGACAAAATGATGTACTACTGTCTTACTATCACTTTTATTTTGTATTTATAAGTCTCCCCTTTCCCATCTCTCCACTACTCCTGGATAACCTACCTTCACTTAAATGTGTTGAATGTGGAATCACATAGTTCATGCTACAAGAAAGATCAAGACTTCCTGGTAATGTTTATGTGCTACACTTTATTTCTCTCTGTCTATAAGGCTTTCATCATGTTGGATTAGGCCAAAGAATAAATGTTACATAACATTTCCTTTGAGTTAAATGTTTCATGCCCTAGAATAAACAGGATTCTAGTGGCTTTATCCTTTTCATTTTTCTCAAATTGAATGTAATTAGTGAAAAGATAACAGATTTTCTTCCTTGTTGATAGGTTGCAATTACTTCTGGTCTTCCTCTGACTGAAGTGCTTATATAGTTCATTAAAAAATGTTTTTAATAGTCTTATACACAGACTTGATTATTAACTGCTCCCACTGTCTAGTGAGTAAAAATTAGGACAACCCAATTCTTTCCCTACTAACCACACAAGTAGGAGATTTAAGCACTTTTTTCCTGTTGCGGCTCCTAACATTTCTGGCACGTGCACTGGCATCAGGGATGAGAAATGTCACTGCCAACATTTAGGTGGGCTAAAGTTAAACCTGCTTAAAGCGGGAGTGGTATTTGGGCTGCTGTGGGAGTATTGTGATGATGCTGATGGGAGGGACCTGTACCACTCACACACACACACACACACACACACACATACACACACACACACACACACTACACACAGACACACACACACACATACACACACACACCATCTTTTACAGGGCTTACATTGCTATCTGATGTAGCAGTGTTGACAGAGGTTGAACTGGTGCCCGTCCTTTTGATGAGGAACGAGGTGGAACGGGTGTTAGCTGGAGGGAATGTTTCCTTTTTAGGAGACAGAGAAGTAAGGTGATACATGAAAACACTGTTGGGAGTAGTATAGCTTAGGCTGCCAGTATGGCTAAAGTTTTCAGCTTCTAGATAGCAAAGAATATGAAAATCAGTAAAATCAATGGTCACTGTGTGGAAGAGACCACTCAAGCACTCAAAGGAAAGAATCAGGTTCAGAGACATAAGTTGGTGGGCACAGATTGCGGCCACTGAGCCAATTTTAGCTGCACAGAGATTGTGTTTGGGCCTTTTGTGTTTGGCAGATTAAGTGCAAGAATTACAGAGAGGACAAGAATGAAATTGATCTAAACAGCTAAGAGGCCCAAATGTTGATCATGCCAATCAGAAACCACAGACAAGCACCGATGCCAATATAAAAACCACACTGAAAAGAAAAGCAGGAAATAGAACATGGTACTTGTTTAACCACAGGAGAAAACTGTAACCAGAGACAGGTAACTTTAAAAATTTTTTTAAACAATTGGAGGAGGTGATGAAAGAAGTAATGTGAGTAGAAGATTCATCTATGAGAGTGCTTCCAAAACTCTGAGAAGACATGTAAGAGCCAAGGGCACAGGCAAATATTCCTTTCTATTACAACTCAGTGCATCATATGATGATCTCATGGACTAATGAGTGGCCACTTACTTCAATTTCATCTTCTAGTAGGGACAGGGATTGGATCTGGGATTTCCCTGGGATGGGAAGTTTACAGGATGAGGAAACTCTCATACTATTGCAAACTGTCAACTTCTCTGCAGCTAACAGCCTTAGACCTGAGACATGGAGAAGTTTGCACATTCTACTAAACCTGAATATTCTGAGAATGGGAATGAATCTCCCTGTAGCTACACTCCAGGAATAACTGTTGACCATAAAAATAAAGCCCCAATATACCCCAAATCCTTAAAGTCTTCTAAATAAAGGATATTTATCAATCAACAGATCGATGCATAGACAAATATATCTATATAATCAGTACAATGTCAAGGTTAAATATTTTAAATCACGTTTTAGGAAATTGATAATCCATGTACAATTTGTATATATGTTTGTATAGTTAAATTTGTACATATATAACTACATATATGTACATATACATATGTATGAATATACATGGAAGAAGGAAGAGATAAGAACAAAAGTTCTTTGTGAGTATATTGTTTCATATACGTAATATATGTTCGGGTTTTAATATGTTTAGAGGTATAAAAATAGATATATTTTCACACATTTATGTATATATACATATATATTATGAATATATAGATTCTTTTCATGTATTTATACAATTATTCATTTTTGTTTCAAGAGAATAACTCATTCATTAAATTACATTTAGTTAACATTTAAATAACATCTAGTATCTGCAAGCCAATGTGTTGAGTAGTGAGCAAGCAAAAAGCAGGTAGATTAGCTTCAATATCCTTTCTTCCTGGGAAGATACAAGATGAAACAGATGAGTAAACACAAGGCAGTTTGAAGAGGGCGAGTGCATTAACAACTGGGGTTGAAAAAAAAAAAAAAAAAAGGGAAATTCACAGAGGAGATGGCATCTCAACTGAGCCTTGAAGAAAAGAATGCATTGCTTGAATAGTGAGCAGATTTTCCTTTAGTATTATTGTCTTTGCTTCTCTTCTATACTGTCCCGTGAATTGCCTTCTGTGCATGTACATTCCCAATTTATTACTGTTTCTTTCTCTCTCTCTCTCTACACCCTCCTTCCCGCCCCCCCCCCCCACTTATTTGTTGAAACTTATCATTACAGATTTCAGGTTTTTTCTTCTGCCCATTATTTTTGCAGTCCATAAATTCTCATTTTATAATTCTCTTTCTCCTTTGAACCACTCAAGAAGAGTCCTGAGGGATTCATTCTATAGGGTTCTCTGTTCATCAAGTGTTGGACCACTTTTCTTTCAGTATTTATTCATGGATGCCTAAACTTGTTTATAGATCTGATGGTTACATTTCATTCTGTTAATATCTTCTCTATCTATTTATCAGCTTATGTTTAAGGGCTTTGTGTTTTCTTCTTTCTAATAACTTCAGTTTCTCCTCCATTTTCCCCAGTTTTTTATATTGTTCACCTTCTGACTCCTTCCCCTCTGATAGTGGTTTCTTTGAAACCTGGATCTCAAAATGCTTCAGTTTTTTTTCCATGCTGTGCAATACCACGTTTATCAGTCTAGGTCACTACCCCAAGTGATTTTTGGGAACCCAATTGATGCTGAGCTCCTTCATTTAGCATTACTGCAAAGTTGCAGAGAGCCCCCTGTCTCCAATGGTGTTTTGTCCCCAGATCTTACCGCACTCCCTCTGTTTCTTAATTGTCTTGCTCAGTACTAGTGATTCAGAACATTGCATTATGGGGCTGATTTATGTAGTTTGAGTCTCAGAGACTATAGAGGAGGGGTGGAGATAGAGTTCAAGCCCAGACACATGTCCTGCCCCCTTGCTTCTGTTCTTCCACTTTACCACTCTCTTTTCTAGTACAGATCACTGCTGTACTCAAACAAATGTGCACAATCTTGAAGCTGGGAAGACCATGACACAGAGAAAAAAAAAGGGGAATTAGTAGATATAGAATATGAGGGCAGGTTTTGTTGCAAGTGTGCATGTCAGAATCTAGGATCAGTAAGTGCAGCTTTAATACTGGTATGGAGACAGTATGGGAAAGATGCCAATTGAGATCAGGGTTAAGTGTCTATTTATTTTTTAAAAAATATTTTTTTTTGGATTCTGAATGCCCTAAATCGTGGAGAAAGCTTAAGATCTTTTATCTTTGACACATAATTTCTACTTTGGAGAGGTTTGAGAGGTTGTGAGGGTCAGAGAAAATGTGTAGTTAGACATCTTGTTGGCCATGTACCCAGAAGGCATGATGAAGGAATGAGAGGTAACAATTTACTGCACATCTTTAGTTGTGCACTCCTTGACTAATAAATAGAATAATTATATGTTCACTCATCTAAGTAGATTAATTTAAAATAACTACTTAATATTTAGATTGTATTTATATAACACTAAATGCTAACTGATGAAACTAGAATAGACAATTGAAGGCTAGGGAGATATATAGTAGAGGCAGGAAAAAAAGCTAAAAATGGATAGTGTTAAGTATCTGACAGTGAAATACATATCACTGTGCATTAGTCTACAAAGTTTCTCTACTTTTCATGATAGTTATATTAGCAGCAAATGACAGATAAATAGGAGAAAATCAAGAAATAAATCCCCTAAATAATGTGATTTATCAGTAAGGACAAGACAGCATTAGCATAGAAAATGAGTACTTTTCTTCAACATTTCTTGGCTTTTTAATTTTGAGAAGACATAAATCAACTGTATTCTCTTTCAGGAACAACATAGTTCATTCTTCTGCTAATGAAGAAATTACAAGGCTAAAACATAATACTAAAGATTCCCCTGGTCAGTGACTATTATCACTATGGAAAACATACTGCACTTAAAAGTTGGGAGGCTCTACTTCTGATTTTCACCACACTCTATAGTCTGCATGACCTCAGACAAAGCCTTTTAACTTCTCGGAGCCTCATTTATATTGTGTTTAAAATGGAGATACTAATCTCTGTCCTACCTAGTTCTTTGGTGGACCAAGAGAGAGACACATAATGAAAGTTCTTTAAAAAGAGAAAATATATTTCATATTCTTATCCTTTGGTATAAAAAATTATTTTCATGATTGCTTTATGAATTGTAGTAATCTATTTCTATGTTAAACATATGACTTCCTGCATTGGTTAAAATGAACTTAACATTGTTGAAACAATAATTATAAGTAATAAAAAAACCTTGGTGACAAATTTTAAAATGCTGATTTTTATATTATCCTTTCCCCTCCAAAATTAATATTGTTGATAGAACCGTGAGGGTATAGGCTATACTGTTTAATAAGAATGCAAATAAGACAAGACTACAGAATAACATTTGTTTTATTCATCAGTCTCTTTTTTTCTTCTTCATCTCTTTTGACCTAGGATTACAATCATACTGATGAAACACTTTACCACAGCTATCATCAGTTTTTATTGAGAAGCATACAGGATGCCCTGTTTTAAACATTTAAGAGTTTGAAAGTCTGCTTTTTTCTTTAGAGGGGTTATATTTCTATGTTCCATGCCAGCACTTTTTTTTTTTTTTTCATTTCCACAGATACCATTATCTTCTTTGTTTGGGGCTCACTTTTAGATACCTGAATACAATGAGCTCCTTTCACTGGACAACAAAAGGTAAACTATTAATAATCTTAATATAGGCATATATGTGGCATCCTATGCAGAGGCACAATATTAAACCTGAAGTTTCAAATGATTAAACTAAAATTTCACTTGTACTGCTAAAAGCAAGAAATATTATTTAGTCTACAGAAACCTGTAAGTAGTAGAAAAACAAATATTTGGTTGACTTTGGAATATTAATGTTTTTATTACTTGTGACAAGCATGGAAAATAAAAACAGCCTGACCAAGCATATTCCAGTAGGCAAATAACACACCTATTAGTCAATCTTGTGATACACACTAAAATGTGATTTTAAACTTAAGGATTCTCATAGTATGGAATGTAATCAGTATCTTCATATGAGGAATATAAATTCTGTAATATGTATTAATGTAATAATTATATTATTCAATTTAACTGAGTGGAAAATGAACTTCTGAAGTTTTTCTTTATTATTATTAAAAAACAAAAAACCTTAATTCCAACCAAGCAAAAATCTGTGGGTATTGTCATACAATAGGGTACAGTTCCATTAAAAAACTTAAAGCCTATCTGGTACAATGGATGCAATAACTGTTCATGTACTTATAAATGGAATATGTCTAGGCATTTTAACCACCACTTTCATCATTTGCATCACATAGCTTAAGTGTTATATGGAAACTAAATAAGAACTTAAAACTGGGGTAAGAATAAGGGAAATAGAAACAATTTTAAAGGGATAAGGACCTCAAACAGTAGACTGTTATATGATACCATGTCTGGATGCTCCGGGAATGTTAAGGTTTAGATCACCACTCAAGCTCCTACATTAACAGGAATTAAGTAAGGTAAACAAACTGAAGGATTTATATAGATATCTAATGGTTTCTCAGAGTTAATCTAAAAGATTAAATTTTTAAGCTACTATAAAACATCTTCTAAAAGTGAACAGGTCTCAGTGATTTTATTCTTTAAGTTCTTCTAAAAAGTGAATATACCTAGCCAATAATAATAATAAATAAATAAATAACTGTTCCTTTTCTCTAATAATCTTACCACATTTTGATAGGATAAAAAAATCTTAGATTAAAAAAAAATCAGATTCTGTTGTCCATTTTAATTAACTATTGCTCTACTAGTGGAATTATTCCATAATATTTTGAGATATGACTTGATTTACTAACCCTTGCTGTTACTATAAAATGTGTAAAACATTGAGATGTATGTGTGCCAAAAGAAGCACCTTTGTTCTTGACACAGAGGAAATCCAGGATGAAAGTGGGTTTATTCCCTAAGGCTACTGAGATCCAGACACTAATTTGTATGGATGACATTACTTTGACTGTATCCCTGAGTCATTGCAGGCTCAGAAGAGTCCGACTTAATTATCTATAATGGAAAAAGAAAGTGAATACTTAGTGTCCAGGACAGTGGTGCCAAACTCAAATAGAAAGGGATCCCTGCAGGGTCACATATTATCTGAAATATCTCTGAAAATCAAAAATTAATGTTATCCACGTGACACTATTTTAAATTTTATTTGTTAAACATTTCTGAATTACATTTTAATTTGGTTTGGACCATAAAGGCCTGTGGTCCATGAGTTTGACATATCTGAATTAGACAATAATATACAGCTGCATGGACAGCCTATAGAGTTTGTCCAAAAGTACAGCAATTTGGATAGACACTACATATGGACAATGAGCTAGACATAGAAGTGAACAAAGGGAAAAAAATGACTTGGTCTCCCTTGGGAAAAATAACTTTATTGTATCGGGTTTTTTTTTTTTTTTTAAATACCAATACTTTTCTGGTAATGATAGATGGCTATTAGTAATGGAATATCATCAAAGAATTGAGAGCAAGGATCACCCAAAGGACAATGGAGGGTATGAGCAAGCTGCAACACAGCATAAATAAAAAATTATAGAGGAAAAACAGTTTGAAGATATATCAGAGAAAAAATGGGTAGTCATTTAGTGAGGGTGAAGAATGATTCAAAGACATCCAATACAATGGCAAGAAGCTGTAAGGAATTCTTTCCCTACTGACCATTCTCCCCCACACCCCAACATGGGTAAAATCTCTAAGGTGAATATATGGAAGGACTTGGGTGAAAGTTGCAAAGATAGGAAAGCTTTTCATGAGTGCATTTGTGCAAACTGCATTGTTGGAAGGTACACTTACATATATCATCAATCTAAAACCCTCCATCTAAATCTTTATATCACTTGATAGTACACTTGACAAAATACCTTACACTACAACATTGCCTGTAGAAAATTCCTTTTAGGATTCCACTTATATTTATATAACCATTTTCTATACCCTTTTAAATGTCTTCTTCTCTTCTTACCTTTGGATGCTTTGGATTAATATCTAAAAGCTTTTTAAAAATCTAACTCATCTTTTAAGATTAAGCTCAAATCCAGCTTTAATTTCCATCATCTTTATAAAGCTTTCCCTGACTATTCTAGCCAAAGTTTTCTTCTTTGAGTTCCCATAATACTTATTGCTTAAATCACCCAATTTCTTTTAATTAAATGACTTCTATTGCTTTCTATTAAATGCATATCTAATTTTCCCATTAAAATGATATGCTTTCCACAGTAAAAAATTATTTCATATCTTTTTTTTTGGTGCTCAAAAACCTCCAATGCAAGACTGGGTACACAGAGGGTATTCAATAGTTTTTATTTATTACTTTATTGCTAATAACCTGGGATTTTAAAAACTATCTCATAATCTACTCTATCAAAAGTAGGTAAATGAAATTTCATCTTGCCAATTGTATATCTTATCTTAGCCAACAAGAATGTGAAACTGGCAAATCTTTCTAATAATGTCTAATACATACAATTCCAAATCTTGTAATTCATAGGAAGTGATTTGCCTCATGACATAACAGCCATCTAATAGAATTGTTTTTTACCAGTTGGAGTTGTTTCTTAATTAAAAGATGCCATGATTAGACATGACACCAGTAAAATAAAATAAATGCTATTCACAACATGTGTGGCAAGTAGTTATGAAATATGACAGAATATATATGTATATGTATTTGTAAATATGAAATACATACATGCACACACACACATACACATATATATATATATTTAGTTATTTTCAGGTATATGTCATAGTAGGTTTTTTGGTGCCAACAATAAAATAAATAAAATAAAATCTAGACCACTGACATACAATTATATCAAAGCTTTAAGAATATGTGGATATTCCCTTAACCCTCAATTGAGAAAAACTTTGATCTCACTGTGATAAATAAAAATAAAACGACAAGTTGTTAGCAAGGGACTTAACATTTGCTAAGTTCTATTATTAATTTTCTGTTAAATTAACATTTCCTTTATAGTTCCTGTTTGTCTTTTTGCTTGTCTCTCTCCCTATCCTGCCTTCTTCTCTCCCATAAATATTTTTTGACTAATTTACAATGACTAAAACAATCTGTTAGATCTAGGGGGAGGGGATAGAAGGAAAGGAAAATAAAATATAGTATACCAAAAAAGAGTACTAGTGAACAAGGAAATTTGGGTTTTAAGGAGAGTTCTACAATTAAATAATTGCTTAATTTTAGGTAACTCACTTATATCTAGAGGCCTGAGTTCCTCTAATAAGTAGTAAGATGAATAGTTTAGACAAGATAACTTCTAGGATTCCTTTTGGCTCTAAAATGCTATGATTTTATAAATAGTTTCATAGGTTTGTTGTTGTTGTTGTTATTGTTTTTTGCTGAGGCAACTGAGATTAAGTGACTTGCCCAGGGTCACATAGCTAGAAAGTGTTAAGTGTTTGAGACCAGATTTGAACTCAGGTCCTCTTGACTTCTGGGCTAGTACTCTATCCACTGCACCACTTAGCTGCCCCATCTTCATAGTTTTTGATCACAAGAAATCAAAATTTCTTAGGATAGATAACATATATACAAACAAATATATATGTAATTAATACAGGGTGAAATATATATATATATATATGAATACAACTAGGGAAGTAAAAGCAGAGTGCTGGGGAAATTTAGAGGCAAGATGTATCCCTTACAGATAGTAGAGGAGAGAGTATTAATAAAGGAAAGAAGCAGTATTTGAATTGATTCTTCTTGAAGGATAGGTAGGATTTATTTGGAGGTACAGATACTAACTGTCAGAGGGCAATTTATATACAGGGAACATAAGAAATAGCAGCGGAAAAGATATTTTAGGAAGACAAAATCTACTTTGGCAGACATGAAAGTTATGTACAGGAGAGCAGTAAAAGACAGGATTGGAAAGCTAATCTGAGTCTGAGAGGTGCCAAATTTCAGGAAAAGGAGAATTGATTTTACTTGGTGAGCAGTGAGTGATTATCAAAGATTTTAAAGCAATACTTTATGAAAGTTAATCTGATGGCAATATGCATAATGAACTGAATGATATTAGATTGGTTAAGAGACTGAAGCAATTGTATAAATGTATAAAATAGGGTGGTATCAAGGAAAATGGAAAGATAGAAACAGATGGGAAAGACATTAGGAAACAAAAATTGATAGGATTTATAGGAATCACAATTGAGAATTGGAAGATTCCTTAGAAACCCAACTCCATTTTAGGAGGGAAAGTAGTGGTCAGAGAGATTAGATAACACTGTTGACTCATAATAATCTTGTAATCTGTTAAAATTCCCAGATCTTTTTCAGACAAATTACTATAGATCATTCCTCCCTATCTTGTAAAGTTGATTTCTTAAACCCAAATGTTAGAATCTACATTGAATCCTATCAAATTTTACTTTATTAGCTTTAGCCTTCTAGACTATTGAGATCTTTTTGGATCCTAAGTGTCACTGATAAATTTGATCTGATAAATTTGATCAGGATGCCACCTAAACCATTATCAGAGTCATATGTTAAATAACAGAAAGCCAAGACAAAGCCAACATGACAAAGCAGAGCAGTACTCAGCCCATATCTCCCAAATTCTCCTCAGAACAATTTTAAAATAATGCCTCAAATCAAATTCTGGAGCAGCAGAATCACAAAATGTCAGATTAAGGAATTGTATAGCTCTCAACAACTTGGGACATCAAGCCTGGAGCACAGAGCAGATCATGCAACAGAGATCATTCTATAGGCCTAACAAAGGGGATTGGAAGTGGTTGCATTGGTGGCAACAGCAGCTTCAGAAGTTCTTGGCCCATGGATAGTAAGGGAGTCAGAAAACTAGTCAGAAGGAGATTTGCTGGTATTGGGTTCAAGACCCTGTTGCATTATCCATGTACAATTCTAGGACACTGTCCGAGGACCAAGAGGAGTGATATCATTCGGGGCTGCAGGTAAATAGGTACCCTGTTTCTACATGCAAGGCACCGATTGTAGGAAAGTAGGGATCCTGGGGGCAAGGAGGAATGCTAGTGCTGGTGCTACAGGAGAACAAGGTCTTCTGGGTAAAGATCAAAGAACAGACCAGAAGAATAGTTACCAAGCTTTTCCTTAGATCATACAGCCTTGGAACCCTCAGTGCTAGCTTTGAAAATAACAGCAAGCCAGGGCAGTGTCCACCCAGGGAACAGAGTCCAACTTTAACATGAATTTCAAAGTCACTGAAATAGACTGAAAAAATGAGCAAAGAACAACAATAAAAAAGAACCTGACCTTAGAAAGTTACTATAGTGACAGGGAAGATCAAGAAACAAACTCAAAGACAATGAAGTCAAAACAGCTATATGTAAAGCTTAAAGAAAAATATGAATTGGTCTCAGGCCCCAAAAGAATTGAGAGTAATGCAAGAAAATTATGAAAAGAAGAGTTAACAAATCAGTAAAGGAGGTAGAAAAAATAATGAAGAAAAATAACACCTTAAAAATAGAATAGGCCAAATGTTGAAGAGAAAAAAAAAACCTTAAAAATCAAAATTGACCTAATGGAAAAAGAAATACAAAAGTTCACTAAAGAAAACTATTTTCTTAAAAATTAGAATTAGGCCAATGGAAGCTAACGACTCCCTAAGACATCAAGAAACAATAAGACAAAATCAAAAAGATAGAAGAAAATTTGTGAAACATTTCATTAGGTAAACAACTAGACTTGAAAATAGATTGAAGAGTGATAATTTAAGCACTATTGGATTACCTGAAGGTCATGATCAAGAAAAGAGCCCATTTTTCCTTTTTTTTTCCTTTTCTTTTTTCAATAGTATTTTATTTTTTACAAATACATGTAAAGATAATTTTCAACACTGATTTTTGTAAAACTCTGTGATCAAAATTTTTCTCTTCCTCCCTTACCTCTCTCTTCCCCAAAACAGCAAGCAATCTGTTATAGAATAAATACGTGCAATCCTTTTAAACAAATTTCCTTATTTGTCATATTGTGCAAGAAAAATCAGACCAAAAGGAAGAAAGAAAAATATCAGAAAGAAAAAAAGAAACAAAAAGGTAAAGATAATATCCTTCAATTCCTATATTTCTCTCTCTGGATGTGATTGGCATTTTCCATCCCAAATCTATTAGAATTGCCACATTGTTTAGAAGAATTAAGTCCATCACAGTTGATCATCACATAATTTTGTTACTGCATACAATGTTCCCCCGATTCTGCTCACTTCACTCAGTATCAGTTCATGTAGATCTTTCCAAGCTTTTCAGAAATCAGCCTGCTCATCATTTCTTATAGAACAATAATATTTTATTATCTTCTTATAATATAACTTATTCAGCCATTCCCCAACTGATGGACATCTACTCAATTTCTGGTTCCTTGCCACTTCAAAAAGACCTGTTACAAACATTTTTGCTCATATGGGTTCTTATTTCTTTTTTATTATTTCTTTGGGAAATAAACCCAGTAGTGAGACTGCTATATCACAGGGTATGCACAGTTTTATAGCCCTTTGGGCATAGTTCCATATTGCTTTCCAGACTGGTTAGATCATTTCACAACTCCAAGAACAACATATTAATGTTAAATTTTTCCTAATTTATCATTTACCATATCATTACCAACATTTATCATTATCTTTTCCTGCCAGACATCATTTTAAAGAAATTATCAAATAGCAAAACTGCCCTGATATCCTAGAATCAGAGGGTAAAATAGAAATTGAAAGAATCCATTGATCACTGATCTTGAAAGCAATCCCAAAATGAAAACTTAGAAATATTATAGACAAATGCCAGAGATCCTAGTTTAAGGAGAAAATATTGTAAGAAGTCAAAAAGAAACAATTCTGGAACCATAGTCAGGATCAGACAACATTTAGCAGCTTCTACATTAAAAGATCAGAAGGCTTGGAATATGATATGCAAAAAAGGCAAAGGAGGTAGAATTTCAATCAAGAATAAGCTATACAGCAAGATGGAATGTAATATTTTAGGTGAAAAGCTGATATTTAATCAAATAGAAAACTTGTAAGCATTCCTGATAAAAGTACCAGAGCTGAAGAAAATCTGATTTTCAAATACAAGACTCAAGAGAAGTATAAAAAGTTAAACATGAAAGAGAAATACTAAGAGAATCGGTAAGATTACAATGTTTATATTCCTATATGGGAAGATGATAATTATAACTCCCAAGATTTTATCATTTGAGGATCTGGGAAGATAGTGGAGTAGGTAAGAAAACTTTTGGCTCTCCATATTTCCACCACAGAAAAAGTCAGAATATTGCCTCAGCGGGAATATAGAGCAAAATAAAAGTCAGGCTATAGCAGTTATTCTTTTAGAAGACACCAGGAAAGATCTAACCTCCAGGGTCAGAAGTTCAGTCTGAGTAAAGTGCAAAGACCTCCAGGGCAACTCTGCAGAATCAATAAATGACAAAAAATAACACCTGGTCTTGGGAAGCAGCCTCAGTCTTAGAAACTTTAACCTAGACAGTGTTGGGGTCTGGTGGTGGAGTAGGAGAAAATCCAAGGACCTTCCACTGTCAAGGGATGCTAAGTACAGTTTTGCTGACCAGACATGTCCTGGGCTGGGCTGCTGTTATAGGGAAGAAGGACCTACACACATTTACTGAGTGCAGTAGCAGAGAACCAAGGAAATTGCTAGTTCTAGACACTAGGAGGAAAGCAGAATCCCTGGTTTAAGGTCCAGGGAAGGGAGAACAGTTATAGTTTGCAGCCACCAGAGGGACCTCAGGAAGTAAGATCATAAACAGGCACATTAATAGCTGCTAAAAAAAAATTCAAATAAAACAAAAGATTTCTTAGAAGAACTTAAAAGGATTTTAAAAATCAAATAAAAGAGATAAAAAAATTAGAAAAAAATAATAGCAAATCAAGAAAATCAAGTAAATTATTTAAAGAAAATCAATCAACTTGAAATAGAGAACCAAAAACTTAAGGAAGAAAATAATTTCTTGAAAACTAGAATTAGACAAAGGGAAGCTAATGACATTCTAAGACAAAGAAATAATTAAATCAAAAGAATAAAAAAAATAGAAGAGAAAGTAAAACATCAGAAAAACAGCTGATGTGGAGAACAGATGAAGGTGAAATAATATAAAAACAGACTGCTTGAAAATTATGATTAAAAAAGAACCTTGATATAATATTATAAGAAATTATCAGAGGAAATTGCCTTGAAGTTCTAGAACAAGAAGGTAAAGCAGAAATTGAGAAAAAAAAAAATCCACTGATCACTACCTGAAAGAAATCTCAGAAGGAAAACTTACAAAAATGTCATAATGAAGTTTGGAAGTTCCTGAGTTAAGGAGAAAATATTGAAAACAGCAAAGAAAAAACAATTTAGATATCATGGAGCTACAGTAAGAATTACATAAGACCTAAAAGCTACTATATTGAAAGAGCTTAGTCTTTGGAATATTATATTTCATAGAGCAAATGAGTTAGTATTATATCCAAGGTTATTTTATCCAACAAAGTTCAATATAATCCTGGATGAAGAAAAAAATGGACATTTAATGAACTGAAAAATTTTTAGGTATTTGTGACAAAAACTGCAGAACTTAAGGGGAAATAACATCCAGAAGAAATATAAATGTTAAAGAACAATTATAAAGGACTCAATTAGGTCAAATCATTTACTTCTTATATTATCAATTCTTTTATGACTATCATTATTATTTGGGTAGTTTGAAAGAAAGACTTGGGCTAAGCTGAGTATGATAGGATGAACATAAAGAAAATAAAATTGTATAAAGAGAGAGAAAAAGGAGTAATTAATTCATACAAATGAATAAAAGAAAAAAATTGATACAAAAAATGCTGATAAGGAGAAGGGCAAGTAGTGCTGAAACCTTATTCCCATTGGGGATGCTTAAAGAAGGAACATATGTATCTAGAAGGATACAAAAATCTTCTAAATTCAGAGAGAAATAAAGAACAAAATAAAGAAGATTTAAAGGAAAGGAGAGGATAGGATGAGAAGGATAGAGAAGTTAAGCTACAGGATGGCAAAGTAGTGAGTAGAAGTAAAACAGATGAGTGAGAAGAAAAGTAAGGAAAAATAAGACAAATTCACAAATAACTATAGCTTAGAATAGGATTAGAATGAATTTATTTATAAAATGGAAACTGATAGCAAAATAAATTTTTAAAAATTAAATTTATTAAAACAAATAGAAAATAGAAAAAATAGAAAAAAGGAAAGAAACAGGAAAAAGGAAACATTGCCACATACATAGCAGAAAATAAGAAAGGATTGAAAATATGAGAATAAGTTGTTTATAAGAGGCACAGATTGAAAAGAAGGGAATAGAGATGAATTATTTATGTTTCAGCTAAGGTATAAAAAGCAGTGGTATCAATCATAATCAAATCAAAATCATGATGAATAATAAAGTAAAAACAAAAATAGACCTAAGAGATAAGATTTAATAGATTTAAAACTATATTTTGCTTAAAGGTGCAAAAGACAATGAAGTAACATATCAATATTAAACATATATGCAACAAATGGCATACATACAAAATCTTAAAGGATAAGTTGAATGAATTATAGGATGAAATAGTAAAATTATAGTAGTTGGGGACTTCAACTTTCCCCTCAAAGACCTAGATAAATCCAACAAGAAAATAAACAAGAAAAATTAAAAGATGAATGAAGTATTAGAAAAGTAACATTATGATTAACTTTTGGAGAAAATTACACAGGAATAGAAAGAATACCTTTTTCTCAGATGTATAAAACACCTTCACAAAATTGATCATTTATTAGGGCATAAAAAAGAAATATTAAATCAATCCTTTTCAAATCACAACACATCAAAAATTATATTAAATAAAGGATCAATGGAAACAGATTAAAAATTAATTGGAATCTAAATAATCTGATCCTAAAAATTGAATGAATCAAAGAACAAATAAGAGAAATAATAATTTCATTAAAGAAAATGATAAATGATTATGATTGCTTTTTATACCTTAGCTGAAATAATGAGAAAACATGCCAAAATTTATGGGAGGTACCCAAGACAGAATTTAAGGGAAATTTTAAATCTCTAAACATTTGTATCAATAAAAATGAGAAAGAACAGATTAATGAATTGGACATGCAATTAAAAAACAAACAAAAAAATTAACAAATTAAAAATCACTTAATTAAATACCAAATTGGAATTCCCGAAAATCAAAAGAGAAATTAGTAAAATTGAAAATAAAAAAATGACCAGCCTAATACATAAAACTAGAATGTAGTTTGATGGGGAAAAAATAGATAAGCTATTGATTAGTTTGATTTTTCTTAAAGGTAAATGAGATTACCAGTATCAAAAATTATTATTATTATTTTTTTAATTTAATAGCCTTTTATTTACAGGATATATACACATGGGTAACTTTACAGCATTAACAATTGCCAAACCTCTTGTTCCAATTTTTCACCTCTTACCCCCCCCTCCCCTAAATGGCAGGATGACCAGTAGATGTTAAATATATTAAAATATAACTTAGATACACAATAAGTATACATGACCAAAACATTATTTTGCTGTACAAAAAGAATCAGACTCTGAATTATTGCAGTATCAAAAATTAAAAGGGTAAATTCATCATCAATGAAGAGGAAATTAAAGCAATAGTTAGGAGTTATGGGTTATTTTACCTATTTATATGCCAGCAAATCAGCCGATCTAAGTGAAAAGATGAACATTTATAATTAACAGAAGAGACCATAGAAGACTTTCTAGAATATTTTTTTTTGGGGGGGATATATGTCATAAATAAAAAAGAGCTCTCTACCAAAAAAAAAAAAAAATATCCAGGGCCAGACAGATTCATATGTGAATTCCACCAAACATTTAAATACAATTAATTCCCATATCATATAAACTATTTGGAAAAATAAGCAAAGAAGGAGTCCTACCAGATGTCTTTTATGACACTAATAAGGTGCTGTTACCTAAAGCAGAAAGTGGAAAAAAAAAAAAAAAAAAAAACAACTATAGACCAATTTCCTAATATTGATGCAAAAAAAATGTTAATACAATACTAGCAAGGTTATTACAGCAATATAACACAAAGATCACACATTATTAACAGGTCAGAATGCATAGCTGGTTCATTATTAGGAAAGCTATCAGCATAACTGACAATATCAATAACAAAACTAACAAAAATCATAATTATCTCAAAAGAACCATGAAAAAGCTTTTGCCAAAATATAAAACTCATTCCCCATTAAAAATATAAGAAAGCATAGGAATAAATGGAGTTCCCCTTAAAACAATTAAGTTGTATCTACCTAAAACTATTCACAAGCATTTTCTGAAATGGGGATAGGCTAGAAACCTTTCCAATAAGATCAAGGGTAAAGCAAAGATGGTTATTATCACCACTATTATGCAATATTGTTCTAGAAATGGTAGTTATATTAATGAAGCAAGAAAAAGAAATTAAAAGAATAAAAATAGTCAATGAGGAAACAAATCACTCTGCAGAAGATATATCGACAGACTTAGAAATTCACACCCCACCAAAAACCCTAGTTGAAACAATTAACAATTTCAGCAAAGTTGCAATATATAAAATAAATCCACATAAATCATGAGCACTTCTATATATTAGCAACAAAGTACAAGAAGAAAAAGATAAATTCCATATAAAATAACAGGCAACAATATAAAGCACTAGGTAGTCCACTGTCAAGGCAAACCTAGGAACTATGTGAATACAATTACAAAACAATTTTCAAACAAATAGTCAGATGTAAACAAATAGAGAAATATTAGTGGCTCATGAGGTAGCTGAGTCCACATAATAAAAGACAATTCTACTTAAATTAATTTACTTATTCTGTGCCATAGGAATTAGATTACCATATTTTTTTTTTTTATAAAGCTAGAAAAAATAAAATTAATGTGGAAAAAAAGGTCAAGAATATCCAAGGATTCAATGAAAAAAAAATGTGAAGGAAAGTGTCTTAACAGTACCATATTTCAAATTATCACAAAGCAGTAATCAACAAAACATTTTGGTACTGGCTAAGAAACAGTGGGACAGGCTGGATATATCTGTATAAAGTAGCAATTGAACATTAATGACCTTGTGTTTGACAAACTAAAAGACTCAAGATTCTGGAAAAGAAATCACTATCTGACAAAAGTTAACTAGGAAAATTGGAAGAACTTTTGTAGAAAATTAGGTAAACAGTTTGGTAGAAACTAGGGACAGCTAGGTAACACAGTAGAGTATCATGCCTGAAGTCAGGAGGATTAGCATTCTTGAATTCAAGTCTGGCCTGTGGCACTAGCTGTGTGACCCTGGGTAAATCACTTAACCCCGTTTGCCTTAGTATTCACTTTTGTAAAAGGAACTAGAGAAGAATGACAAACCACTCCAGTATCTTTGTCAAGAAACCCCAAATGGAGTCACAAACATGACTGAAATGATTCAACAACAACAAAGGTATAGACCAGAATTTCATATCCTGTACTGAGATATGGTAAAAATGAGTACATGATTTAGACAATAAAGCATGATATCATAACCTTACTAGTAGACCACTAAATATTTTATTTACGACCAAATAAGAGATAAAGAATATTATGAGATGTAAAATGGATAATTTTGATTACATCAAATAAAAAGTTTTTACACAAAAAACCTCAATGTAACCAAGATTAAGGAAACCAGGAAACAAAATATTTTTTATAGCGAATTTCTCTGATAAAACCCTCATTTTTCTAATATATAGAAAACTGAGTAAAATTAATAAGAAAATGAATCATTTTCTATTTGATAAATGTTCAAAGGATATGAACAGGTAGTTTTGAGAATAAAAACATCAAAGCAAAGTCCAGTCACATGAAAAAATACTCTAAATCCCTATGATTAGAGAAATATAAATTTAAAAAAACAGCTTTGACATTCACCTCACACTTACCAGAAAGGCTAACGTGACAGAAAAGGAAAATGGTAAACGTTCTAGGAGATGCAGAAATAAGGATACCAATACATTGTTGGTAGAGCTGTGAACTGATTTAACCAATCTGGAGAACAATTGGGAACTTTGTCCAAAATATAAAAACTGTACATACCCTTTGACTCGGCACTACTCGATTTGTATCCCAAAGAGAATAAAGAAAAAGGAAAATTATCTATATATACAAAAGATATTTATAGCACCTCTTTTTGGGGAATAGCTGAACAAGTTATGGTATATGATTGTGCTGAGATATTATTGTACTATAAGAAATGACAAACAGGATGTTTTCTGAAAAACCTGGCAAGATTTATATTAATTGTTATAAAGTGAAAAAAAGCAGAACCAGAAGAACATTGTACATATTAATGGCAATATTATATGATCATCAATTTTGAATGACTCAGCTATTTCCTGCCATATAAGGATCTAAAACAATTCCAAAAGACTTATAATGAAAAATGCCATCTACTTCCAGAAAAGAATTGATCAAGCATGAATGCAGACTAAATTGTACTTTTAAAAAGGATATCATTCTTTTTGTTGTTGTTATTGTTATATTTCTTTTGTAACGATATGCTTTTCAAGATAGCATGTATAATCTTTATCAAATTGCTTGCCTTCTGAAGAAGGGGATGGGAAGGTGGGGAGAGAGAGAATATGGAACTCAAAGTTTTAAAAAAATGAATGTTAAATTTTTTGTTTACATGTAATTAAGAAAAAATTAAACAATTTAAAAAATGCAGAGGGCCAGCTCATATCCCCAGGTCCACTGGAAACCTCTTTCCAATCTCACGCTCAGTGAAAGGAAACTCATTATTGCACAAAGCAGTCTATTCGTTTTTGTACACCAAGTTTTTAAAAAAGGTTTTCTTTATATCTATTCTAAATCTGCTTCTTTGAAGTCTCTAAACATTGTTTCTAGTTCAGACACCTGAAATTAAGTAAAACAGGATACAGTACATGGATTCAAAGAGGCTCTTAGTTGTATAGAAGGTCAGATGAAGAGAAGAAAAAGCCAAGTGGAAGAAAAATTGGGTAATGGAAAGAATAAAGTTTCAGGAATAAGAAAATATGAGTTCTAATCCTCTTTATTCCACTAATAGCCATAGGACCTTTTACAAACCACTTGGTTTAGTTGTATTTCTGATTACTTGTTTGTAAAAGTTGGGAATTTAGCAGAGGATCTCTAAGATTTTTTTAAGGTCTAACATTTTCTGGTTGTTCAGAGAATAGGATGGAATCACAAGTGAAAAGGCTAGCTTTGCAAATGAATAATGACTCTTCTTCTCTTCCTCTTCCTCCTTCCTCTCCCCGCTTCCCTCCCAAGGAAAGACAACAAATGAATGAATGAATATATGTAGAAGTTTTAAGGAAGAGAGGAATAAAGTTGAAATAATTCCTGTTTGATGATCTCCCATGGGTAAAGTAGATGATGAAGTCATCTGCTGAGAGGGATGGGACTGGGTGGGGAATAAAGGACTTGTAGAGTATAGAAAAGATCTGGAATAGCCACTGCAGGGAGAGGATTCAGCATTACTGGCATGATAAACTTCCTATCTGGAATTTTCTTCAATCTAGAGTTTTCTCAGCTTTTAGAATTTAATAATGTAAAATACATCTACTACCAACATTAAAACAGGTGACGTCAAAGCAAAATAAACAATTTTGATTTTTCCAATTTTAACAGCAGAGTAGTTGCCAGACTTACTGAATGATGTAACTGTTATGAAGCTGTTGCCATCCCACCATTATTGGACCAAAAGTAAAAAATTATGCCATAAAGAAACAAACCAAAAATATATTTGAAACTAAAGCAGAGTTTGGAAAAAAAAATACAGCTAAACATGTGATATGTGTGTTTTATATACATTATATATAAATAAAAAAGTTTTATGTATTTTAAAAAGTTAAAGAATTCAATTTATTTATCTATCTCATCATCACTGAGATTTAGTTTACTCACTATTAAGAATACTTTAAAAATGAAAAATATCCAAGGATTAAATTTAAATTTCAATATGCTAAGATATAGTAATAATTACAATAATAATTCCATTTTAGAATCATTTTTACAAATGGTTGTCAATTATTCAATTATAAATAAATGTAAAGAAATTCTCCCCTCCCCCCCACATAATATAAAATGGTAGATAATTCCATTATGGCTTTTCTTTCTCACAAAGTGGGGTCTCATTCCTGAAATAAGAGTGATCTGATTTATATAATATAAATATTACATATTTATATAATAAGGAGGAAGTTGAAAAGGCATTTTTATGACAGTTCAAGAGGGCGGGAAGGAATTGTGTACACAAACATTTCCTTTTTTTTATTTGATGCTTGGCCTCAAATGACACCCCTCCCCCCTTTTCCCAATTTCTAATCTTTCAAATGCTAGAAACTAACCTTCTTTACTGACAAGTGAAAACCAATAGAAAAATAAAAAAGTATGCCAATTCAGAGAAAAGTAATAGAGAAGAAACTTAGAGAGGTAGAGAAGGCAACAGACTGAGAGTTAATGGAAATTAAAGAGTCGGAGTAGATCTCTCTCAGAACAATTTATACTCTAATAGATTCAGTTCAATAAAATTTTATTAAGTAAATAAAAATGTATGAAGATTCTACTATGTGCAAAGCAATAAGTGAGGTGCTGGGTGAGATGCAAAATTTAGAAAACTTGATGTCTTGTGTTCATGGAACTTGTGATCTAATAGCAAGAAATACCCTTCATGTGGTTGAACAAGAATTAACTGCAGAGTATTTGGATTAAAAAAAAAATCAGCCTGTTAATGTTCTATATAAGATTTAAGTGATGTTTCTTACTAAGGAAATAATTTTGTAATGTTAACAAAACAAATGGCTTAAGTTTGCATATATATCATGTATTTAGTTTTAATGTGACCTCTCTGTGGTATATGAAGACATCAATAAATTATGTATAGCAATAGTAACTTATTGTATATTTTCCTATAATGAAAAAAAAAGATTTTAGGATAACATAATATTGTTTCTAATTTGTGAATTGAAATTCACGCTGAATCTTTAAAAAAGACCTTTATTAGACTTCAGATTTTACTTATGCCAGGATTTTAGATGACAAAAACCTCAGTGCCAAAAATGGGCTAACATCTAAACACTTGGCTACAAATTCAAGCAAGCACAACCCAACTTTCTAGGCCCAGAAAGGCAGAACACCAGAAACACTTATAACTAAGGCATATAATGATTAAGTCTCAAATTGTTCAGCAAAACATAAAGGAATATAAAAGTAAAAATGACTGGTATTTATGTACAGCCTTTCTCCATGGGGCTTAAAGTCCTTTAACAGACATTATCTCATTGTTTTAGAAACTGTTATGAAACAATCTGACATTTATATAACACCATTCATTCTTGAAGATCCCAAAGTACTTTATAGATTCTTAGTGGAATGACTTTCCTCACATTCAGCATTGGGGAAGAGAATGTGGAAGATATTCTGAGAAAGGCAACAATGTTTTGAAACTGTTTAGAAAAAGTCATGCAGATTAGAGTAAATGAAAATGACAGGGAGAAAAGGCAGTAAAGATCCATGTTTTAGTCACTGTTAAATTAGGATTATAAAAACTCAGGAAAATCTTAATAATTCCAATTGACCTGAAATTTATTTTTATACCCATTAGTTTCTATAGAGTAACAGTAGTTTCTTTTTCCCCATATATAGCTAGACATAAAAATATATTTGTGTATATACAGACATGTGTCTGTGTATACATATATAAGCATATATATATAACATGTATATGTATCTCTCTGTATATATACATACATATTTGTTATAAGGAACACTCAACTAGAAAGGCATGAGGGAAGGAATAAATTCAGAAATAAGAGTGATACTAAAACAAAAGTTAGCAATAAGATTTTTTTTTAAAAAAAAGAATAGCAATAGTTTTCAGTAACAGTTGTATCCTAATTCTATACTTGCTCAATTGCTTCAAATTGACTTTTAAAAAATTGGTTGACATACAACCCTAACATACAGGGGAAACCTTTTGTCTATACTGTTGCCTCCCATCTGTGTGATCTTGAAGAAATCACATTACCTCTTCAGGGCTCAGTTTCTTCACCTGTTAAATGAGAAATTGAACTAGATATTCTCTGAGATTACTTGGTATTTAAATCTCATGATAATGCCAGAATGGTTATAGCAGGCACAAGTTAATGGGGTTTCCCTCCATTTTAATTTTTAAAAGACTATCTTTTTTCTTCAGGGGCATGGGTAAATTTCAGACAGTGGCAAATGTGCCCTCATTTGGCAAAAAAGAAAAGGGATCTGGCTTTTTCTTTCTTTTTATATTAAAGCATTATTTCTGCCATACCTGAAAGGATTGGTTGAATTCACCAAGACTGCCCTTTGCTCAGAGTCTCTTGAACAAGAATTCATTTAATGAAAAGAGGTTATAGCTTTCTACTTTTTGCCTTTAGGAAATTATCTGCAGGAGCTGTGTCCTTTGGGAGATGTCACATCCATATAGGCGATAATACCATACAGGAACATCCACTCCAACTCCATACAAGGTAATGGCAGAGGGCAATTCCCAATGTTACTTTCATAGTTTCAAGCCCTTCATAACTGCTAATGACTCCCAGCTCTTATTTGCTGTATAGAATATTTCTTGGAAGTATGAGAGTAAAAAAGGAAATTCTCTGCTACCTATGAATTCCTCTTAGTAACGTCCACATTGGAAAGAGGGAAAAGTACTTAGTCTGCTACCATAACAGTAATAAGCCTGTTGAGATTCCATAATTGGACTGTTCTTATCAATTCTAAGCTAATAAGGATGTTATTTTAGTTACCATAGCATTACTCTCCGCTCCCCGCCCTTTCCCCCAAAATAGAAAGTTTAAGTCTTTGTTTGACTGAAGTCCAAAGAGTTCATCTTAAAACAATGTCAAATTGGATGTATCACCTTGTCTTTGATAGCATATATACTTTCCAGTAAGCATTTTGGATGCAGTCTATATAGCTGGTAGATATGGCACATGGTAGACACTATATAAATGTGTATTATATTCTCTCTCTCCCTACATTTATATAGTGCTTATCCTGTGCCAAGCACTGTGCTAAGTGATTTCACAATTATTTCATTTAATCCTCACCACAACTTTTTGAGGCAGGTACCATCATCACCTCCATTTTACAGGTGAAGAAACTGAGGCAAACAGAGATTAAATGATGTGCACAGGGTCACATAGCCAACTACATGGGAACAGATTTGAACTTCGATTCTCTTGACTCTGAGCTCAGTGCTTTAACTACTGTGCCACAAGCTGTTTCTATACATTGCCTGAGGCAATAGGGAGCTATTAAAGTTTACTGAACACAATAATGGCATGATTAGACCTGTACTTTAACACCTGTTTATTATTTTGGGATAGAGCTCTGGAAAGTTTAGGTCTTTCAGCTCAATTTAACTTAATTCAATAAGCATTTATTAAGAGTCTACTAAATATAGAGCTCTTTGCTCAGTTCTAGGGCTACAAAGAAAAAACAGTTCCTGCCCTCAAGAAGTTTCCACTTTACTGTGAGGATACTATACATACATACATACATACATATATACATACATATACATATATATATATATACACACAGACACACTCAAACACAAAGAAGACACATAGTACATTTCTGAGAAAGCCTCTCACAGAAGGTAGCTTCTGAACTGAGCCTTGGACAGGAATAGCCACCTCTTCACCAGAGAATAGCTGGAGATAAATTACAGGGGTATTAGATATAGGAAAATTACATGGAGATTAGATATAAGAAAGCTAAAATTAAACCCCTGTCCCTGAGCGTTCTCCTGGGAAAGAGAGCAAGATGGGGACCTTTAATGCTAGTAGAGACGTCAGAGATAATCTAATTCAACTTTTTTTTTGAAAATGAGGAAACTGAGGTACAAAGAAGTTAAATGACTTGCTCAAACTCACAGACTAATGTGGTAGAGTCAGACTTTCAAGCCAAATCTTATGTTTCCAAGTTCTCACTATAGATAAGAAGACAAGGTGAATATGCCTTGCTTTCCTTTTTATTTTTTTTTTGGCAAATGTTAATGTTTTTCTACAATATTTCTACCTTTCATTCTGTTATGCCTGTGTTAGTGTTTTTGTGTAATAAGATGACCTGAATTAATTAAAAAGTTCCCTTCCACATGATACATGTCTAAGGTGATATGTGTGGGACAGTAATATCAGAGAGTAATAGGAGGGTCAAGTAAGTTGACCAAAGGAGACTGAGACAGGAGGCTACATCCTTGCAGTGGTGTGAATAAGGGAAGAAAGCCAAGGATCTGTCTTCAATTGGACAGGAAGCCAGAAAACTGTCCAGTATGGATAGGAGGCCAGGGATCTGTCTGGGGAAGATGTCAGGGATTTGTCCCCTAGTGGACAGAATCCAGAGAACTGTCCAGAGAGTGCATACAACAGCCAGGGAACTGTCCCCAAATGAACATAAGGCCAGAACGGCTGTGTGGAGGATTAAGAGGGCTCACTTGGGAAAGAAGCAGTGTGTTCCCATTATATGTTAAGGGCATCTGTTATTAAGTGAAAGCGAGAAGGCAGTCTAGCAGGTCAGTAGGTTTCATCTAAGGGGAGCAGTGTGTTCCCATTGTAGGTTCAAGGGGCACAGACACAGACAATGAGTCTGACAATTTGACTCTGTGAGAACAGAATTAGTTGTTTTGAGTGTACTCAAACCACTACATTCAGGTCTATGTGTTCCTGATCATGAATATCCTAACTCCACTCTAGAGTGGAGTTCCTTCCCCCCACCCCACCCCCCAAAAAAAGAAAGAAAAAAAAGGAAAGGAAAGGGAAAAAAATCAAGTATTTTTAAGGAGCAAATTTTATATTGCTCCAAATATAGGAAAAACATTGAAACACTATCTTTGCTGACCAGATCTGGATGCTGGCAATTATAAAAGTTTATCCAAGACCATTTCAAGGCAGAGGAGTTTGGCTGAATTAGTGCTGACAGCAGTTTGTCTGATTCATTTCCCATCACTAATAGTATAAAGCAGAGCTGCAGAATGTGTCTCATTTTATTCAATCTATCTTACGCAATCATGCTTGATGATACAACAAATGAGCTGGACGGTGATACCAAGTTACATTTTTGATCTGAAGAGGAACTTTTCCACTTCAAGAAGCCATAAGCACTATAATAATCCATGACGAAATCATTCATAAAACTAGAAAACATAGGCTCTATGAGTTGCAAAGGTTCTTGAGAACCACACTGTTGAAACTGACAATGCAGGAATTCATTCTTATACCATTTCCAAATGGTTAATTTCTGATATATTTCTTTTGACAGAAAACTCACCACTCTCTTAAAACTCTCTACTATTTTATTGATATCTTTTGTTTTTTCCCCAATGGTAATTTATGAATATAGCAAGACTTTCATGTAGCATTGAACTCTTTTATAATAAAGAATTACTGTTAAGCAAAATAACCAATGCATTGACCACATCTGAGAATGCATGCAACAACGTTTCTCTGTATCTCACCTCAATGTTGAGAAAGCAAAGCAAGCTTTAACATTTATTTGCTACAACAAAAAGAGGTCTTTACAATTTATCACAGCTCAGTTTCCTTTTAGTATTTCTTTAATTTAAATTACTGCAATTATTATGTATAGTGTCCTGATTTTTGCTTCATTTCATTCTGAATTTATTCATATACAAGTCTTTTAGATATATATCTAAATTTCTCCTATTCAACATTTCTTACTGTAAAATAATGCTACACAATAATTCCATTTAAAACCATACATAGTTTGTTTAGCCATTACCCAACCAACAGACACCCAGTATATTTCCAGGTCTTTGATACTATTAAAATACTATTAGCATAAATAAATTGGTAACTTTGCAGCTCATTTAATTTTGGAGACGTCTGATGTTAGAGAATCTTTCCTTGTGTTGAGTTGAAAAGTGCCTTCATATATCTTCCTAGATTATTGATGACTATGTCCTAGAAGTACATGCACAAAAATATATCAATAGATCATTTAGTCAAAGTCATGTGATTGTATGCTGTAAGACTAAAACATGACTAGGATTATTTATCAGCCTATACTAGTCAAGTTGAAAGACACAAAACATCCTCAATCAAGCAAAAACAGCATCAACTAAATTTTTACTTCAGACAGAAGCTAGTACAGTGCTTTGCTCTGCCAATAGAATGAATGGTACTTAAAATATTTGTTGCTATTGTTAGTCAGCTTGTTTAATGATACTGAAGATAAACAATACAGAATTTATTCAAACATTTAGAATTACATTTCAACAACAATGCTGATGCAAATTAAGCTCAAATTAAGTTGAATTTGCTCTCTAATCTGGTGTAAAGTTATAAACTATGAATAATAGCAATTATCAATTTTAACTGCTAAATAAACTTCATGAGCTTTCCCAGTTATAGAAGAAGTCTTTCCTAGTATTTTGGAATCTTGTCATTCCAAAGACATCAAAGCCCAAGTAATAAATGCTCAGCTGAGATGATCTAGAAATGAATGTGTCATGAAGTAAAAAGATCAAATATCAAATCCCTCTTCTATGGCAAACAGGAAGTAGTAAAACACATACAGAAAGAAGACAGACAGGAATCTTCTATGATCTATGATCAATCGTGGATAAATTATGAACGTTAAGGGTTTTGTAGGAGTGAGTGTTGAAAACTATCCATATATATATAGTTTGAAAATAAGAAGTTTAATTAAAAAAAAAAACTTTATGGAAAAAAAAAAGAATTGACTGCCCTGATCAAAACAGTTATAAAGACTAATAAAAAATTCCACAGGAAGACATTCTTAATCATTATCCATGATGCTGCTTTTGTGGCTTTCACATAAACTATTTAATTTAATTAAAACAATACTCCTAAGAAATATACAGGTGTGAAGAAGCTGATATCACTTTATTTAAAATGTGCGCCCTGTACAATAGGTGCCTCCACTTTTTCTAAACTTTCTGCAGTCTGATTTCTGACCTCATTATTTTCCTCTCTAAAATTATCAGGGATCACTTAAATACCAAATCTAATGGCAACTAAGGAAGTACAGTAGATAAGAACATTGGGTCTGGAGTCAGAAAAACCAGAGTCCAAATCTAGCTTTGTAACCTGGGGCAAGAAACTGGATGTCTCTCTCATTTTCTTAATGATAAAATGAGGAAAATTTTACCTCTTAGGGCTTGTTGTAAAGCTCAGATATTTTCTGGTATATAGGAGGCATACAGTATTTAATAAATGTTTCTTCTCATCCCCTTCCTCTTTTATCAGTTCTCATTCTTTCTATACTCTGAAGACTTTGATGATGTGGATCACCTTATTTTTCTTGATATTTTCTTTTCTCTCAATGTTTGTGAAAAGTTCTCCTTTCACCTCACTGACAACTCCTTTTTGGTATCCTCTTTCATATTTACAACAAGGTTATACCACAAATTATAGGTATGCCCAGAAGCTATGTCCTGTGCCCTCTTTTCTTCTCCCTCTAGACTATCTCCACTAGTGATTTCATAATGAAATCACTGACTGAGGAACCAATTGATTTCCTCATAAGGAATCAAGTATTTCCTTTATGCCATGATTCTCAGATGTACTTTTCCAGCTCTATTTTTTTTACTGACCTCCATTCTCATCTCCAAGGGACTACTGGACATCTTGAACTGGATGTCCCATAGACATATTAAATTCAATATATCTAAAACTGAATTATCTTTTCTTCTAAGGCTTCTTTTCCTTACTCTCCTATTACTAAGGAGGATACCTCCATCTTCTCAGTTACCCAGAATCACAAACTCTTTATTCTCTCACCTCCCATGTCTAATCAGTTGTTAAGTCATTTTGTTTCTATTTCCACTTCTATGCATTCATTTTACTCTTCTAACACTGCAAGCAACTTGGTACACGTCCTCATTATTTTGTGACTGGATGAGAATAACAGTCTTCTGGTTGTCCAGTCCAACCTCATGTCTCTCCACATTTCAGTCCATCTTCCCTTGGGTGGTGAAAAATGATCTTCTCACAGAGAATGTGTGACATATAACATATCATCCCAAACCAACCTCCTGTCTAATAAATTCTATTTACCTGTTCCCTTCCTACCCTTCAGTCTTCTTAAACTTTGCTTCTTTCTCCACTTTCCTCTCTCTCACCTCCCATGTTCAACTGGTTAAGTTTTCATTTCTACTTCCTATCACATCTCTGTTATATACTCCCTTTTCTCTTCTAACACTGCTGCCACCTTTGCACAGGCCTCATGGTAATTGAACAAGACCACACTCTATGCATTTAAATTGGGTATTCCTATGCTTGGAATTCTCCCTACTAATCTCCATCTCCTTGCTTCCCTCAAGTCTCAGCTAAAATTCTACTTTTAGAATTTTTTCTAAAAGAAGTTTTTCCCAATCCCCCTTTATGTTTGTGCTTTCCCTCAGTTGATTCACTCTATTTTAACCTATGTATGCATATTTTGTGCCTGTAGTCCATAGTAATATGCACTCTTGGAGAAAAGAGACTCTTTACCCTTCTTTGTAAGGATTAGCACAGGGTTTTGCATATAACAAAGGCTTAATAAGATGTTTGTTTACTCATACTTTTTTGAGCCCTTGCTTGAATTGTCATATTGCTTATAAGTAAAATTATATATGTACTATTTTCTTAAGATTAATTATATTGGGGAAAAATGCAGGGATGGATAGATTGTTTATTATATATAATCCTGCTGCTCCTAGTTACTTACTACACTGATCCTAAACTATAGGTAAAAAGATAAGGAGCTACTCCAAAAGTACAGGTACAATGTCTATGAAGAGTTAAATCATCTGTAGTGATTTGCTCCTTTCAAATGATTTTGCTCATGGCATTGTAACAGATCTATGATCTGACCAATATGAGTACTGCCTTCATCAGCACAGACTACAATAAGTCTAATTGTGATAATCTTCTGTGTATTCTTGTTCATGAATCTATGAAACTTAATTTGGAATTGGTAAACTGTAATATAATACAAAAAAGTAATACAGTCCATAAAGTAACGCAGGAAGTTAGTGTCAGAATCTAAATTAGACTTAGAACTTTTTCCCTTCAAACAGGAACTCAGACTCATGGTAGGCAACTTAAGGCTGCATTTGCCATTCCTGTAAGAATTTTAGATGGATATATAATCAAAATAACAAACTTTTGTGAAGTGAAACAAGTACTTAAGATTTTGAATATTGCAAATATACCAGTGGTTTAATGTATAAAAGAACAAATCTATGCAATTTGGGTTTGAGACTACTGTCATAAGCCACATTGCCTTTATCATCACTTTGTTCAATTTTGGACAAAAAGACAAGAGAGTTTCTAATCTAGCTCCCGTTACTATTTCTATTTTGTATCCTAACTGTGGGGTACCCTAAAGTGCTCTCCTATGCCCTATTTTCACCTCTCTACATTCTTTCACCTAATATAATTGTCATCTCTGTAGATTTAGACATCTAGGCCTCGTCTTCCCAAACTCTAGTCAATCAGATACTCGGTCATTCAATGGGCATTTATTAAGCACTTTTGAACATACCAGACACCATATTAACATGGACATTTTATATAAGACATATTGTAGGCATCTTAAACTTTAAATGTCCCAAAACAAAATTTTACCTTCCTCCCAAACCTAGCCCTCCTCCAGACTTTTCTATTTCTGTTGAGGGAACTATCAGCCTACCAATAATCCAGGTTTTCAAACTTGTCATTGTCCTTGATTCCTCACCCCACATGTCCAATCAGTATCTAAATGTCATTTCTTTCTCTATAACACCTCTTGCATCCAATTCCCAGTTAAGCCCTATCCTATTCCATTACTTGTGACATCCTTTGACTTAAAGAAAGGAAAAAGAGCAGAATTGGACAACTACAGGTTAATCCACTTGACCTTCATTACTAAGAAAATTCTAGAGCTGAAGAGCCAATTCTTAATAAATACTTATTGACTGACAAATTTATCAAGAACAGATTATGCCAGTTTAATATCAGTTTCTTTTTTGAAAGAATTAATAAGCTAGTGGATGAAAAAAATGTTGTGGATAAAAGGTTACTTAGATTTTAACAAGGATAAAGTGTCTTAAATATTCTTATGGAGATGGATAAATGTGAACTTTTATGTTAACAGACTCCAATGTATTGAGATATGGCTGAACTATTGGGTTCAAAAAATAGTAGTTAACTGTTCAATATCAAGATTATCAGAAGTCTCTGTGGGAATACCCACAGAGAACTATGCTTAATCCTGTACTGTTTTAACAATTTCTCAATGATTTGGCATAAAGACATAGATGGAATACTCCTAAAATTTGCATATGACCCAAAACTATGGAAGACAGCTTACATTGGAAGACAGTCAAAATCTTGACAGACTAGAGCACTGGGTTAAATCTAGTAAAATTAAATTCAACAAGGAGAAATGTTAATGTAATTTTGGGATGCATTAAGAAGGACATAGCTTATAGGAAAAGGGAGGTAATATTTCTACCATATCCTGTTCTTATTAGATCATATTAATTTGGACTGCCATATCCAGTTTTGGATACAATTAAAAGATATTGATAAACTGTAGAGTATCTAGAGTAAAGCAACAAGGATGGTGGCATAGAGTCCATGTCATATGAGGACTAAATGAAGAAACTGGATACATTTAGTTTTGAGAAAAGAAAACTTCAAAAAGACTGTCTTAAAGTATTGAAAGCTTATTATATAGAGGGATTAGACTTATTCTTCTGTTCTCACAAGGCAGAACTTAGAGCAAGGAGTGAAAATTGCAGAGTTAAATTTAGGTTTCAGGTTAGGAAAAAAGTTCCCAACAAGTAGAGCTGTTTTTTTTTTTTTTTTTAAATCAATCATACCATGTTTATTGAGTAATGAAGAGTGTGTGGAATAATGGGGGGAGGGAGTGATTACATTTTTAGATTTCCACTTTAGGAAGATCACTTTGAAGACTAAGTTTAGGATTTGCTAGATTGAGGAGAAGTAGAGCTGTTTTAAAGTGGAATGTGCTGCTGAGTCTTCAAGCAGAGATTGAATGAGAATTTGAGAATCTGTTCTTTTAAAAATATTAATTTTTACTTATTTTGTTAAATATTCTCTAATTATGTGATTTTTTTTTTAACATTTAAAAATTTTTTGAGTTACAAATTCTCTCTCTACTACCTATCCTTGAAATGGCAAGCCATTTGATATCAATTATAGATATGTAATCAGGCAAAACATTTCTATATAGGCCATGTTGCAAAAGAAAACATAGACCATTAAAAAACCCCAAGAAAAATAAAGGAAGTTTTTTTTTTTTTTTTTTTTTTTTTTTAAAGTATGCTTCAATTTGCATTCAGAATTCTTCAGTTCTTTTGTGTAATGATCAGGGATTCTTTTTGTATAATGATCAGATTAGAGGGCCACTGAAGTTTCTCCCAACTCTCATATGCTATGATTATGTAGTTTCTGCTCTCATTCTCTAGTTGTTGGTACTTCCCAGCTAAATTATCTTGAATTTATTTTATACATAATTTATATATAGTTGGAATAAGGATATGTATCTTGGCTATCAATTAATCAACCAATAAACATTAAGCATCTTCTATGTACCAGGTCCTAAGCTAGGATTGAGAATTCAGATTCAAAAAATGAAACATTCAACTCAGAATGGAGAAGACAACAAGGACATTTTCAAAACTTGTAAAGGCATAAAGCTAAGACTTTTTTGACTACCCCTAAATTAAGAATTTATTGAAACATTTCAAACATTCTCTTCGGTGATGCAACTAATTTACACATAGGCTTAAGTAACCAACTGGAAGTCTGTTTTCTAAGTAGCTGCAGTGGGGCATAAAACCTTCAAAGTGAAAACTTTCTCAGAAACATAATAATGGAATATATAGAGATAGTAACAAATATGAATTAGTGTCACATACACTCACACATGGAAAGAGACAGAAAGAGAGAGGAAGAGAGAGAATGTGAGAAGATAAGTAAGACTGCATCAGTCTTGTCTTTTATCCTAAGCATTTAATACAATGCTTAGGCACATAGTTGGTATACTTAATAAATGCTTTCTGATGAGTGATTGACATATACACCAGGACTTATGTTTAGCAAGGAACAATAAAGCACAGAACTACCAAATCCATATCTTGCCCTTTACTACAAATGAAGTGGAGCATGTGAGTGGAAAGATGAACTTTATAGCAATCCTGAGTGGAAATGAATCCATTCTTTGTTTTTGGTCAAATTTCATAAAGCTTATTCAACATTTGATGTCTTATTAAACAGGGGGGGAATGAAGGACCTTTTGGACAGAATAAAATTAAATAATGACAATTCCTAGGTTTTTTTGTGAATGGGAAAATGAACCATACTCTCCCAACTGGAACTGGTTCAGCATTTCAGTGGTCGGGATCCAATTGACACCAAAATGGCAAAATTATAGTTTGGCTCACAGTCAGAATTTATTTATTCTCCTTTTAAAATTTCTTTTAAGGTCTGTATTTATAAAACATTTTATGTTCTTTTGTATAAAAACTTCACAACCATTTTATGTCTTATTCAGCATGACAAGTTACAGTGATTTTAAACTAAAAAGTAACACCAACTTTCATTTATATATTTTAAATAGCTAAAATAGTTTTGGGGGGAAGGATTGCTGCTTTAATTCAAATTATCTTCTTCTGTTGAGGAATTTTGTTTGTTTTTGCTTTTTGCTGAGGCAATTGGAGTTAAGTGACTCTTCCAAGGTCACATAGCTAGGAAGTGTCAAGTGTCTGAGACAAGATTTGAACTCAGGTCCTCCTGACTTCAGGACTGATACTCTATTCACTCTGCCATCTAGCTGTCCCATTTGGTATTATTGTTACAAAAGCAGACTATAGGGCAACACACTGAGATTTAAATATATTGTAGGTAAATACCAAAAGAGTATTGTTCCTTCTTAAATTTTAATTTTTAAAAGGAATAAATTGGTTTAAATGGGATCCATCTTAGTCAAAGAAGAAAAGAACCAAATAAAAGGCTACTGAAATGATTTTATGGAGACCCCATTCTATTCCTACTTCAGAAATGCCATAGAAATGAAATGGATCCAGCCTTGCCAAAGAGAAGAATTTAAGAATAAAAGTGGTTTAACTAACAATGGTATTTTTAAAAAGAAATCTTAGTTAACTAAGCTCTTTCCCTTTCTTTAAATAGCTTTTAAAATGATACCTCTTGGGAAGACTTCTCTAAATAATTAGAAAAAAGGTTGTAGTTTACTCCTCAGCCCACCCTGTTTGTAATCCTATAATTCTCAAGCATTTCCATTGTCCCATTAAAAAGGATTGCCCTTTTCTTTCACATATGTTATGGTCCATATTTGAAGAATGAATAAGAGTTCTTCAACTTTGAATCTTTCCTCTTTCTTCCTTGCTTCACTTTAACTGATTCCCAGTGCTCTAAGTCCTCTCAAAGGAGAAACTACCCCCAAAGCAAATTGATAAGTTCAAGTGTTGAGAAAAGCTTTTCAGTCAGGTTGGTCAGGGTGAATCTGCCCATTTACAGACGCAATAAATGTTAACACTTGTTGGCTTAGCCTGCTCCAAATGGATCTACTTATAATTTCTATACAAATGATTCCCAGGTTTATACATTCAGTCCTGATGTCTTTCAGGAGCTCCAGTCATGCATTTGTATATCTACTTTAATAGGCAATTCAAACTGGATGTTCCATAGACATTTCAATTCTGTACTTCCTAATTTCTACTAAAGGTTCCACTCTTTTCAATTATATGGGTTTACAACTTTGGCAAAATCCTCAATTTTTCACTGTCCTCCATCCTACCTATTCAATAAGTTGTCACATCTTGTCATTTTCATCTCTCATCTCTCTCCTCTTCATTTACAAGTTCAAGATTCTAGCTCAGGCCCTTTTCACCTTTATCTTAGATTTGTAGTCTGCTTTCTCTCTGCCTAATGAGTCTCTCCACTCAAACCTGTCCTCCACTTAGCTGCAAAATGACTCTTAAAATATAGGTCTGTTTACATCATTTTCCTACTTAACAGTTTTTCCTTCATTTAATTTTTATTTTATTTTTTTCTCCATTTATTTTTGTTGCTCAATTGTTTCAGTTATAATTTGATTCTTTATGATTTCATTTGGAGTTTGTTTTTTTTTTTTTTTTGCAAATATAATAAATGGTTTGCCATTTCCAACTGTTTTAAATGGTGATTTCCAAGAATTTTCAAGCCCATTTACCTAACTTGTTTTTATGCAGCATCAACCTTGGTACTAACCAAAAAAATGGCACTTTTTGTACCTGCCCTGAAGAAGCTTACATTAACATTTTACTTAGGAGTGGGGAATAGATGTGGCATGTAAATCTGACAAATGAATACAAAATAATTTCAGAGTGGAGAAAACATGATCTTGAATGACCAGGAAAGGCTCTGTGGAGAAATGAGGCATGTTTGTGGATTCTTTAAGCAAGTTAAGGTTTCTAGAAGGAATAGAGGAGACATTTCATTTAGTCATTTCAGACCTATGGAAAGAGCCCAGGTACCCTGAAGGAACACTGAGTACCTTGGCAAAAACACAGAATGCCAGGGAAGTGAATAAGAAATAAAAAAGAAAACACAGACTCTAGAAGACAACAAATACATATATTTAGCTCTACTTACTATCTTTCTATCTATCTATCCAACATCTATCCATCCATCCATCCATCCACCCATCGATCCATCCATTCATCCATCCACCTATATAGATGCTTGTATAAATTTTACAGGAGGAGTCATGGGAATAGAATAGGAGTTCAAAGGATCAAAGGATCTATAAAAGATGTTTCTTTAGAAATGTTATCTATATTCTTGGGGCATGCTTTAATTCTTAGTCCTCTTTGATTTTCATCCATATCATTGTTTAATTTTATCATTTAATTATTGTATCTTCATTTCCAAAAAATGCCTCCATTTAAGTAACACTGTATTCTCTTCAAAGTACTCATTTTTAAGATTTGATTACATATCTTCTCCTGGATTGTGTCATGTTTAAAAACTTGGCTAAAAATTTATAGTCTTTATGCATGCTAATTTACCAAATAGGAGGATTAATGGTGCAGCAATACAGACATTGGAGTAAGAAGCAGGAGGCCTTGCTCAGGTGACTACTGCCCGTCACTGTGGGAAGACAGGCATTCAGCTTTTCTGGATCTCAGTTTCCTCTCTTATATATTTTAAAAATGATAGAGTTGGACTAAATGATTTGTCAGGTTCTTACCATCTGTGGCATTCTGTTATTTTAAATGTGATTATGGGGGATTTTGAACCAAAACTTTCAGGATCTGAATTTCTAAAGCCTATTATACTTTTTCAAATGACTATTTTTATATTTTAACATGTTATAGATTAGTGTTTAAAACAAGCATAAACTCTGGTCCTGTAATCTTTTTTATAAATTGATGCAAATGAGTTTTATACTTTAACATGATTCTTAATATTTTAATATCTTGTTAGTCTGAGAATGGTATCACTCCATTAGTCCTCTGGAGCATTTTCAACTTCTTTAATGTAGCTATTAATATAATTTTGGAATTATCAGGTTCTTTTAAAAAATAAGAATATCAAAAAGTTGCAACTTGACCAAAGGCAAGGAGTTTATATATTTAAAAAAAGATAATAACTTTAAAACTGTCAGCAAATTGCATTAATCATTTTTTAAAAACACATTCAACCCATCCCCCTTCCCAACCATACAGATTAAACTTGTCCAAAGTAACTTTAATAGCAACATATTCACAGGTTTGTGCTACAAAGTTGTGAAAAGAATGATATCTTTTTCAAATATTTGATTAAGTGCTGCAAGATGTTGAAGAAATTCAGTGTTCAAATGAATTATATGTTTGATGTCATTTTTGGCAAGACTATAGAAAATGTCACATAAAAGAAAAACATCTTATTTAAAAGAAGGTCTTGACAGCAGTCTGGCATGGGCAACAACTTCATCCCCAAATGGGAAGACTGGTTATAATCAAACTTGTAATGAGCGAATTAGTTTTTTTCCTTCTCTTGAGACAATGTAAACACTTAAAAAAATTCTTTTACTTAATGACTTCTAAAGCCTTGGACCTGGAACAAAAGTAAGTGTGCAAATATGTAATATATTCAATTTAAAGATTAAATATCAGATGTGATTCTAATATTTCTTGGAGAGCTGTCAGAAGCTGTTAATGAAGACAAGTGGTGGTAACAGAGCAGCCAACAGGTAGTTCACCTCTTGGATATTATTTTCTTTTTGACTGGAAGAAACCAGTCATTCATTGTGCCAAGGGAGATGGAATTCCCCGGTGCTAGAGTATAGACAAATTCTAGCAAGTATCCAGGTGAGAGGCTATAAAGGATTTCTTTTTTTAGAAAAACAAAACAAAACAAAATATTTTTGTTTGTTTGACAAAAGGATAAGAACTGTCTTTATCCCACTTTAAAAAAAAATCCACCTTTCTTTCTCTCTTTTTCCTAACAGAAACAAAGAAGAGAATGAATGAATTAATGCCAAAGATAATATAATAGAAAGCACTGGCTTTTGAGGATTTAGGTTTGATTCTTGGCTATGTCATTTAGTACCTGCGTGACTTGTGATATTACTTTATTTATGTTGTCTTATATAATAAGGGACTGGATGAAATGATCACTGGGTTCCCTTCTAGTTCTATATCTGTAATACTGTTTCACATTAGGGTTGTTGATCACAAACTAAGCCTCCCCCTACACAAATGAATAAATATAATTTATGGGTCCTGAATATCATAAATAATAGGAATATGGTGTAATATGTCAAAGTACACTATTTATCTGAATATAGATTGCTCCCAAATATAAGATGAATCCCTATGATGAGATCTTTTGGAAAGGAAAAAAAAAGTTATAAAATAAAAGGTTACAAAAAATTAGGGATAGAAACTGGACTTCTCATTTCATTGGTATAGAGAACTGGCAAATGATGAAATTCCTTTAGTTTATGCAGATTGTCTTTTTTCTTAAATTTATAATCTTAGTGAACTGCTTATGGCACTGAAAGGTAGTAGTAACTCACCCAGAGTCACAGAATCAGATCTTTGAAATCAATTGGGAGACACTGACCCGGACCACCCAATATAGCATGTCCACATCAGAGAAGGTGTTGTATTCCATGAGCAAAGCAGAGTTGTAGTAACTCAAAAGAAACAAGAGAAGTGCAAATTTAGAGCCATTTCCATTACAAATGTTCATGTGAACTATTTGTGCCTGACCTGTGGTAGAGCCTTCTGAACTCATATTCGTCTGGTCAGCCTCAGTCAGACACATTGTACCTTGATCCCAACACAGTACATTTTGGTCCTCTTTGAGAATGATGGACAGCCAGTATGTCAGAATCCAAGTCTTTCTGGCTCCAAGGCTGCTTCTCTATGCACTATGACAGGCTAACTCTCTACAAAATATTTTCATGTAAAAACTTGTTAGAGAAAAAACTTTTTATTTTTTTTAAATATGAGGAAATGAATCAGCTTCTGTTGTATAAAAAAAAAAAGACAAATTAAAGGGAACCTCCAAAAGTGGGAGATTGAGAATGGCAAAGTACAAACAAAAAACCGGGCCTTTCCTGGATGGGGAAACAGCTAAAGTGGAGAAGAGGCACCTTTATTGTTCTGCTCTCATTTCCCCACACTCTGTTCTTCACTTTTCACAACATCCTTGCTCCCTTCCAAAGTTTGGGAACCTTGCCATTTTATGGGATACTGCTCATTCCACCATCTTCTTTTGAGGCTGACACTGAGATGCCTGACCGCTAAAGTTTGCGCTTCTTTAAATCCAGTAAGCTTCCAGGCATCCCCCATAACTGTGAATAACAGAGACAGGTAGAGACAAATGTCAAGGAATTTTTGAATGAAGTGGAGGTTTGGGGGAACCTATGCATTTTGGGGGAGCTTAATACACTTGGCACAATCTGTAAACAGCACCATCTATAGGGCTTCTATTTGGACTTGAAGTGGGGATATTTAAAGATGGTAGTATATACTACTATACAAAGGTATATACTACCTTTGGCAAATGCTTTCCTGTTTAACACCTTTCTTGATATAGTTTATCATTAAGAGATTAAAATTATCATATCTAAATCTATAATTTTCTCACTCCAGGAATTTATACAATTTTAACATGAAAGAAAGATACCTCAGTGAAGAACTAGGCAGAACCAAATGCTTTTTAAAAGGTTAATAAATAATATGCTGGAGGGAGCCTGTACCATTTAATCATTTGTGAGACATTAAAGATAAGCTTTGCACTATAGAATACTGTTTGTGAAAACCTGATTTTTACCTTCAAAAGTCTTCATTAAGGATGTACTCACTAGTATTAAGTGTTAAGGATGATCATGATAAATATATCAGAAGGGATTCAATCGCTGGTTCATGACCATACCTATGGAAATTCCTGAAATGTCAGTATCAGGGTTTTTTTGGTTATTATTCTGCTTTTGCTTTTTATTCCCCCCCCCCCCCAAAAAAAATTTCTAAGGTAAAAAAAGATACTACCTAATACATTGATTTTTCAGAAGTGTGTAATTCAACAGAATTTGGTGATTTCTAAAATATCCTCAAGGCAGTCCAAGTTCTCATCTTTAAAAGTCAAATCATATATCAATAAAATATGAGGGACTTTCACCTCATATTTTCACAGCAGATTTACTTGGAAAAGCATGAAAACTAACATTCCCAATACACAGGCCCTATATGGTCATTTCCTTAGGCAGCAGTTCCACAATAATTCTCCATCTATGGTGGCAAGCAAAATGAATATGGTAAAGGGAGCAAGATAGTGTAATAGGCACATAAAAATTGAAGAACGAGAGCTTCAAAATACAACAAATTAAAGTGAGAACCACTAATCACAATATATTTGTTAGCTTAAGTTTTTTTCCTGAAACAAGGGAAGATTATTATTGTAGGACAAACTTTTTTTTTTTTATAATAACTTTTTATTGACAGAACCCATGCCAGGGTAATTTTTTTACAACATTATTATCCCTTGCACTCATTTCTATTCTGATTTTTCCCCTCCCTTCTTCCACCCCCTCCCCTAGATGGTAAGCAGTCCTATATATGTTGAATATGTCATAGTATATCCTAGATACAATATATGTGTGCAGAACCAAACAGTTTTCTTGTTGCACAGGGAGAATTGGATTCGGAAGGTAAAAATAACCCGGGAAGAAAAACAAAAATGAAAATAGTTTACATTCATTTCCCAGTGTTTTTTCTTTGGGTGTAGCTGCTTCTGTTCATCATTGATCAATTGAAACTGAATTAGGTCTCTTTGTCAAAGAAATCCACTTCCATCAGAGTACATCTTCATATAGTATCATTGTTGATGTATATAATGATCTCCTGGTTCTACTCATTTCACTCAGCATCAATTCATGTAAGTCTCTCCAAGCTTCTCTGTATTCATCCTGCTGGTCATTTCTTACAGAACAATAATATTCCATAACATTCATATACCACAATTTACCCAACCATTCTCCAATTGATGGGCATCCATTCATTTTCCAGTTTCTAACCACTACAAACAGGGCTGACACAAACTTTTTGGCACATACAGTGTAGGACAAACTTTTAAATAGCATAAAGATTTCTAGTGCAAATATCTAATAATTCACAGGTTTGATTAAAGTACTTCTCAACATATTGGTCACACAACTAAAATGCTTCAATTATTTGGTATTGGTGGAAATGAAAGATTTCACATAAGTCAATTTTCCAGATCACTGAAGCTTAGCTTTTCAACACCAAATTAAACCTTTTCAAATATATTCTCATGCCTTCCAAAACAGTGTAAACAAAACAAAACTTAACATATTCTTGATGATTGAGAGTGATAATTATGAATAAAAATTATTTTGTTATAGTGAGTTCTTTAGAATAGTGAGTGAGATCTTTTAGGGCTTATTGAGGCTATCTGCTTCAAAGGATCTTGGGCTGGTTTTTTTTAAACATACTTCCTCCCCATAACTTGGTCAGCTGTCATTTTCTGTTGTTATTAATAAGATTACTTCTAGCAGTTACTCCTCTGAGCCTAGTTTACTGCAAGCATGTTAGAATTATACCTAAGAGTAAATGTGCTTTGCATGAGGACTTGAAGATTTTTCATATTAGCAAAGTGAATGAGCTTTTAACTCATGGTTTTTGTGTCATCTATTTTAAATAATCAAAGGACTTTTTTGTTTCCGTGCTGGAATTGACTATATTTTGGACAATTTAGCTTGCTACCTATAATGGCACAACTTCCCACTCACAAATGATTTCTGCTCACAAATGGCTGCACAATGCGGTTCTAATTTCCACTTAACAATAGATAATGCCTGATATGTTATATACTGACTGAGGTGAAAGGAAGAAGAAAGGGAAAAAATAAAAAAATGTGGAAGAGAAAATGAAAAGACATACAAGGGGAATAGGTGTGAGGGAGAATACAGAATTCAAAATATGCTTAAAGAAAATTTTAGAGCATGATTCTTTACCGTGAAATTAAAAACTACATAACTAAGCTTTCCTTTTATTGGTCCATGTGTAACAATAAAATTGAATGCACAAAACAAAACACCAGAATTGAAGAAAAAAGAATACCCCAAATAAAAAACAGCATATGCCTGAGCTTAAAGTTAGTCACTAACTATTACTTCTTATGTAGAACAAGACAATGTCTAAAGGGCCAGGAGAGAATTAGCTGTTTTTGAAAAGAAAAATTTAAAATCACCAAGAAATCAATCCATCCTAGCAATATTGGTCTAACATTCTAAAAAGTCTCTGTTTCACTTAGGAAACAAAGATTAATCTTGTCTAACATTATATATTAGTAGATGGAAAAGTAGTCACAAAATGTACATTTCCTCAACTCTAGCATGATAGAGGGGCCCCAATCTGACTTAATCCATTATTCAAAGATAGTTTGTAGAGACTTTAAATGGCCCAGTGCAACTTGAGAGGCATTAAGCACTGCAAAGAGATCTTTCACAACAGGTTTTAAAATGCTTTTTTGATTTATAAGCTCAGATTGTCCTTCCTTCTTTAGATTTTGGCACTATTCACAGAGAAGGTATTGTCCACATAGTACTCTGAGAAAAGAATATCAGATACCTTATCTACCTAAAGTTGACTCTGGAATTTGCTAAAACCTGTATCTCTCTATTTGGCTTACTGCTGGTTTTGATAATATGATTAAATTTAAAGGAAATCAAAGGGAGTTGCAGACATAATTTAATTATAAAATTTATTAAAGTATTAGACAAAATAAACTCTGAAAAAGTGACTTTACTCCAACTTACTGTCAATTTTTAGACAGAACTAATTATATACTATAGCAATTCTGTATAGAAATATTGACAATTGGGTCAAGAGACTAAATAAACTTTGTTACTATAAATGATTATCCTAAATACATCTCTTTTGAGTATAACTGGTATTTAAAATATAACAACATTCCTTATTTACTAGATTTAAATTGAGGGCATATTGAAGATTTTGGGTTAAATCAGCTTGATTTAAAAGTTCTGCATGTTCAAATTTCCTACTAGTAAAGAAAATTTAAACCGTACAAATAATTGTTTTAGAATCATTTCTATCCCTCAAAGTTAGAGATTTTTCCAGAAAGCACCCTTCAATCCTAGCTTGTACTTCATTGGAAAACCTCCAGTAATTAGGAACTACCACTGCCATAGCCACTTCTGGACAAACTTCCTAATTGTTAGGAAGGTCTTCAGTATATCAAAGTGAAATCTACCTCTCTGCAGTTTCCACTCAGTGCTCTTAATTCTCCCTTCTGGGCAAATAAAATCATTCTAATTTGTTCTACCACAAGACAGCTCAAAGAATACTTGAAGATATGTATCAGGTCTTTTAGATGGCATATCCCTCCCAGAGATACAAACCCACCTTCTCCTCAGTCTTTTTTTCCCCCTCTAGATTAAGTACAATCTTTTTTTTTTTTTTTTTTTTTTTTTTTTCCAATTTGAGCTTTCTTTAGTATAGTTTTGAGTGTTCTTTTTATCCTGGATGCCTTCCTCTCAATGAAATCTAGCTTGCCAATGTCTTGTCAAAAAGGTGGAACCCAGGACAGAACACAGTGCTCCAGGTCGACGTGCAACAGAGCTATAACTTCTTTCCTTTGAGGGGTCTATATTTTTATCAGTAGCTCAAGACAGCAGTAGCATTTTGGTTATCATGTTATTGTACTGACTCTTGAGTTTTCTGTCTACTAAAATCCTAGATCTTTAAAACAACAACAAAAAACTCATGAACTGTTTAGCCATTTTATCTTTATTCTGTACTCAGCTGAGTTTTCTGAAGCCAAATAAATTACTTGATTCTTTACTTAGTTCTGTCACCAGTTTTACAGATATCTGGGTTCAAAATCTCAAGTTATCCCCGACTTCTCACCCTATATATTGCAGTTGCCAAAGTTTGTCAATTCTGTCTCCATAATATAATATGTAATACTATAAACATAAGTATGAAATATGTAGAGAAACTGTAATAGAGTTCATTATGAGATTTTGGCCATTATACCAAATGTGTTCACATACTAGTTGTGCTGTATTCTTGAAGCACACATTATCTGAAATCATATTTTCAGACTGAAAGACTGGGACATGGAACTGATTTTACAATCAAAAGAAATACTTTTAAGCTAAGATGGAAAGAAAGAATGTGCCATCTACACATGATTCTTTGTGCCATTCTTCTGTTCTTCCTCCTTAATTATATTTGGGATTTTGTTTGCTTTCTTGAGATTTAAAGATTTAGAACATTTTGAGAGAGGATTAAAGAGGTGAGAAACTATGAAACAGAGTTGCTCCATTAAAACTTACTAAACACCTTGAGATAAAAGAGGCAGACCATGAAATCACAAGTCAAGAGCTGGAAAAATTCTAAGATAATAGAGTTAATATTTATATAGTATTTATATGTGCTACCTGTGAGTGCTAAGTGCTTTACAATTATCTTATTTATGCTTCACAACAAACTGTAAGGTAGGTGACATTATTATACTCATTTTATAGTATATATATTTATATATATTATATATACATATTATAGTATATTATATATATATTATAGTGAGATAAACAGAAGTTAAGTGACTTAATCAGTATCACATGAATGAAGTCATATTCCTGACAGTAGATATCACCTGGCTCATTAATTATGGCATCCAGTCCTTTGGAATTGACTACATCATACTCCACTCCTACAAACTATACTTCCAAACTTCATCTTCCTTTCATGGAATAGAAACAGCATATAGTCAAACAGCGTCACTAGAGAGTCTGCCTTTCATGCCAAGAAACAGAAGGCATTCTTTTTCTTTCCTTTTTTTTTTTTTTTTTTTTTTGGCTGAGGCAATTGGGGTTAAGTGACTTGTCCAGGGTCACACAGCTAGGAAGTGTTAAGTATCTAAGGCCAGATTTGAACTCAGGTGCTCAGGGTTGCTGCTTTATTCACTGTGCCACATAGCTGCCCAAGAAAAGGCACTTTTGAAAACTGATTATTCTATGTTGAGAATAGACTGTAAGCAACCCTTTTTGTGGTGGCAAGGAACTGGAAATGAGTGGATGCCCCAGTTGGGGCTGAATAAGTTATGATGTATGAATGTTATAGAATATTATTGTTCTATAAGACATGACCAGGAGGATGATTTCAGAGAGACCTGGAGAGACTTACATGAACTAATGCTAAGTGAAATGAACAGAACCAGGAGATCATTATTCACAGCAACAACAAGATTATACAATGATCAATTCTGATAGTCCTGGCTCTCTTCAACAATGAGATGATTCAAACAGTTCCAATTGTTCAGTGATGAAGAGAGCCATCTACACCCAGAGAGAGAATTGTGGGAACTGAATGTGGATCACAACATAGCATTTTCACCTTTTTTGTTTTTGTTTGCTTGTTTTTGTTTTCTTTTTCATTTTTTTCCTTCTTGATCTGATGTTTCTAGTACAGCATGATAATTGTGGAAATATATTTAGAAGAATTAAATGTTTAACATGTATTGGATTACTTGACATTTAAGGGAGAGGATGGGGAGAAGAAAGGGAGAAAAAAAATAGAATACAGGGTTTTGCAATGGTGAAAGTTAAAAATTATTTTTGCATATATTTTGAAAATAAGCTCTAAAAATAAATAAACAAATAAAAACAATAGACTATAACTGAGTCAAGGAAGTAAAACTACTTGGGAATATGAAAACAGTTTTGTCTCCTTTATAATGAGATTTTATCTCTCTACATTTTTCCTTCTCACTCTGTCTTTCTTTATATCATTTAGTTCTTTGCCATAAGTTTTGATCAAGAGTTAGTAACATACCATATTGTAGAAATAACTTTGTAATAAGACTGCATTTTTACCATGTTAAATGTAAGGTTATTTACTTACTTACTTTTCTTGCTTACCTTATCTCTTTCTACAAACCTCTTAGTTTGTTGTCATAAATATTAAAGTGAACTTTTAGTCTTCACTTGTGGGATTAATCTATCTAGGCTGTCAGAGAAAAGGAGGATCTTTAAACACATATAAATTGAATCACACAATAAATGCCTGTAAGATATTTTCTTGATTGAACCTATCAAAAGTAAAATGCTCACATGTGGGCTCTAAATCATGAGAAATAAAATCCCAATTTTTAATTATGAAATCATCAGATAAAAATCATCTAAAATATTTTTATTGACACAGGAGTTTTGTTCTGTACTATGCTCAATGGTTACTTCTTTTATTCCTGAAATGCCCATTAATAATTTATTTATGGTTTAAAGGGGGAAAAAAATAGTCATTTAAGTTGATTCATTTCACTTTCATAGTTGTTAGGAGATTAAAAAAAAAAAAAAAAAAGAAGGAAACAAATCAGAAGAGTCTTCCATTGAGGACAGTCTGGTTTGTGTCAGATGTGAATGATGATTAATTTTTTCTGACCCTTTCTTAAGGTCAGTGATTTTATTTATTCATTTGGATTTTAGGCTCTGGCATTGAGCTTAACAATTTCAGATGTTTTGAAGAAGAATCTATTATTGAGTTTATTCCTATCATAAACCAAATCTTCATTAGCCTAAGTATTTTTATTTAGCACATTTAAAACATTAAGAAGTAAAACCAGAAGTAACTAGTTTTTAAACCTTTTTTCTTCAGATACAGTTTTTAAAGATTTGAATTATTAGTTCATCTTTATTGGTTGGTATTGCACACAAAAAATTGGAAATCCATATGAAAGACAACATCTATATTACTGTAACAATTTGTTTTACTAAGTGTACAAAAGGATCTGGATATTTGAAACATCTGGGTCTTTTTAGGATCCATTTTCAGCCCTTAAATCCATCTGCAAATTAAAGTGCCAGATATTCAGCACATAGTGTTTGAAGGACCAAATCACCCAGTGTTGCCAAAATATCCAAATATTTAAATACATTAAAAATGGTTTCGGACTAAAATAAAATGGCTTATCAAAGCCAGGTATGTAACCACACATCCCAGTTAAGAAATCTTTCCTGAATGGATTCAGCAGGGTACTTAGACCAACTGATGCATAACATTATAGAGCCAAGGTCAAATAAAACTTTCCAACTTCTTTTCATGCAATGATCTTACTCAAGAAGTACACATATGAATCTCTGGATTTATCCTCAAGAGTTCACAAAATCCTAACATTTAAACATCTCTGTGCGCAGGAAATTTTCAAAGTTCTGGCAAGCAGTCAAGGACACCTCTTGTTCTACTTTGCTTATATAATGGTTCTGCATTGATGGCACATGGTATCATTTTTCATTTAATGAGAAAAGAAACACAATTAGTTTTAAAAGCTACATGTTGTAGTCATTAGTAATCTGTAAAGTTCAAAGTAAAACACAGTGTTTGCTGATGCTCACTAATCTGCCATGGTGCAGTGTGTTTTTCTATCACTACTTCATTATGATACTTGTCTACTTAGTTAACTAACTACATATAAAAGTAGAAAAGAAAGTCAAAATTAGCAAAAGTCATATAATACCAAGGAAAGAGCTGGAACAAAGTCTTACAACATTGCAGACTATGGTAAATGACTGTAATTTAAAAGGTAAAACATGATCAATAATAAGATCACTTATTCTGTAAGATGCAACACAAGATCATTAAGAAAAATGTAAGCATGTATTCCTAAGAACTCTATTAATGTAGAGAGTATATTAGTTCAATTCAATGGATATTTAAGCACCTACTATTTACAAGGCATTGTACATGGTTCTCTGTGTAATAATACAATAAGCATTTACTTAAATGTCCACTATGTGAAAGACTATATGCAAGTTCTAAATCTAAGATGATTTTTGCACAGGATGCCGTTGATATAGACATAACTGAAGAAGCGAGACAGAATAGATCTTAGAAATTATATAATACAACTACTACATTTTATAGATGAGGAAATTGCAGTTCAAAGAGGTTAAATGACTTATCTAAGAACATATTTGTGTATGTGTATGTAAGCACATATATGTGTGTGTGTGTTTGTATGTATGCACACACACATATATACACATACCCCTATAATTAGCAGAACCAGTATTAGAACCTAGATTTTTTGATTCTTAGGCCAATACTCTTTCGGTCCCATTCAAAACCTGTTATGGGCCAGAACTCTGAAAAAAGGATTCTTACAAGATGTAAGTAGAATGTATGTATGTTTGTAAGATGTAAGGTGCTTAATAGCTCTCTAAATTCAGTATGATTGATTTAATATTACAACAAATAATGGTTTCCTAGAGATATAATGATTGGTTTATACTCAGCGTAGAACATATAAGCTGAGACAAACTCAAACAAAAGGCACAGAGACAGATTCATTCCATCATCCATCTTTGTAGTGGTTGGAGGCTGAAAGTGCACAAGCCCTCGAACTCACTCCTGCACTTCTCTACTGAAACCAAGACCTCTAGGAAAAGGCCTCTAGGAAAGCTAGCTCGGGCCCCAGGCAAAGAAACTAGCTTGTGAAAGAGATATTAAAGGATTTGGACTTTAACCCCTGGCTATTCTTGTGGTGATTACTCTGCTGAAAAGAAGGCTGCCCTAAAGAGCTCCAGAAAACCAGAGATCATTACAAAAACCCAATCCTATCCCCTGTGCCCTGATTTTTTGTTACTATCCCCCTCTGGTTTTCAACCAAACCTCACCTTGCCATTCCATTGTTACTATTTGTAATGCCTGTTCCATAGGCAACAAAATTCCCTTTGCTTTGAATCTTTTTTCTTTTCCATTCCTTCCATCTACTATAATTGAAACCTGGTTGCCCTCTAATGACACAGCCATCCTGGTCAACCTTGATAGTTTTGGCTGCATCTTCATTCATTCTTCTCAACTCACTTATTGAGATGTGGGAATTGAATACTTCTTGCTCCTTCTGCCACTTCCCCCCCACCTTTGCCATTCAGTTACCTCTCTCTACCTTTGAGATTCATAATATTCATAGCTACTACTCCAATCAAAAATCAAAAAACAACATGGTGGTTGTTGTCTGCAGATCCTCAGGATGCTCCTATCTCTTTCTCAATGAAGTCCATATCTATCTATCTATCTATCTATTTACATATAACTACAGATAGATGGGTATACATATAGATAGATTCTTTTTCAAATAGCCTAATCACTCAGTTTCTCATCTTCTCACCTCTCACAAGTTACTCTTCCAAATTATCTCAGACATGCACAAAGATGGTCATATCTTGGACTTTTGCCATCACCAACCAATATACCTCTGTGTTCAATAATTCTTAAACCCTATTATGCAACCATAATCTATTAGTTTTTCACATCTCCCTCTTCCTTCCCTTTAAAAAAAATTACACTCCTCACTATGATCTCAAATGCCTTAACCTCTCAATTCATTCCCAGTTTACCTTCCCTACATAATCAATCTCTCTTCTTTTCCCCATTCTTGACACGTTGGTAAACAAATTCAACTACTGTCCTCTCTTGAATCTCTAGAACTCTTACAATTTCACTGATTATACACAGCCCCTTCCATACTATTTTATCTGATGAACTCATGACTTTCCATAGATTTAATTACCATCACAGTTCTTAATTCTACCTATTTTCTTCTCCCTAAGCTTTCTGTTGACTTTTAATCTCACATTTTCAATTGATTTTCAGATATTCCAAATGAGATATCCAGTAGACATCTTAAATTCAATTATATCTAAAACAGAAGTCATTATCTTTCCCCTTAAACTTCCTCCCATCCTACCTTTTCTATTAGTGTAGAAGCCAACACCATCCTTCTAGTCCCTCAGGTTCACAACCTAGGAAACACCCTGGATTCCTCACTATCTCTCATTTCCCAAAATCTAATCTGTTGCTAAAGCCTAACGATTTTACCTTTGCAATATCTCTCAAATATGCCTCCTTCTCTCCTCTAACAGTACACCGCTCTACTACAGGTCATAACCATATTGTGCTTAGACTGCGAGTGGGTCTGCCTGCTTCAAGGTTCTTTCCACTCCAATCTACTTTAATCCTCTGCTCAGCTGTTGCTGTCCTTTGTTCTTCGTTCTCAAAGAGGACCATGACATCAGAAAGGTGATGCCATTACATGCAAATGAATTGGATTTAAGCAAGGGAGGGGCTGTGCAATGGCACCTACCTCACTTTCTCCTCTTCTACTGGAAATCTCCCTAATCCCTTTTAATTTTAGTACTTTCTCTCTTTTAATTATTTTCTATTTATCTTGTATATAGTTTGCTTTATATATTTGTTTTCATGTTGTGTTCCCCATCAGATTAGGAGATCCTGTCTTGATAAGAGGAGACTATTCTTAGCAAGGTCCTTAATAAATGTTTATTGATTAATTTTTTGATTCTACAGTACACTGCTTCCTAATTGTATCCTATAAACACAAGAGTCTTCTTAAAATGGAGATGTGTTAAATCAGAAAAAAAATGATTCCAAACTCATTTCAAAATATCTTTTCAATGCCATTTATATTATTGTTCTCCAGTATCATGGCATATATAGATAATTTATATGGTACTGACAAGATAAAGAAGATTTAGAAATAAAAACTTTTGTTATGCATTATCACAATTATAGAGCACAAAAGTAATTTGAACTGAATTAAACAAAAACATCATCATAAAAGACTCTTTTGTAGATCACATCCTTCTCCTTTCCACTTTATAATGAACTTCTTATGTAAAGTATAATTTTATGATAAGCATTTCAAAATCAAATAATTACATTAGCAATTTGTAACTTTATTTCTACTTTTCAAGCAATATTTAGGTGAGAAGTTTGTGTACTGATTATTATAATGAACTATGAATTGGGCAATTTGGATTCTAGTCTTGATACTGGTATTTGCTTGCTTTACATTAAACTATCATTTTTATGAAGATGCTTCTCAGTTTATCTATCTAATCTCAGACTCTCTCTTGAGCTTCAGTGGCACATTACCTATTGCTGTTGTTCAATCATGTCCTGACGCTTTGTGACCCTATTTGGGGATTTCCTGACAAAGATAATAGGAGTGGTTTGCCATTTCCTTTTCCAGCTTGTTTTGCAGATGAGGAAACAAAAACAGGGTTAAGTGACTTGCCTAGGGTCAAGTACCTGAGGTCAGATTTGACCTCAAGGAGATGTCTTCCTAGCACTCTCACTGTGCCACAAGCTACCTCAACATCATATATTGCTTAAAAGTTATTTTAAAATGATGTCTAGAAGACATTTTAAACATAACATATCCCAAACTGAACCTAACTGTTATGCTGGCTCTTTAAAATTCTTTCACTTCATTCTTTCAAAATGTACCAGAAAAGAGATAAGAAATTTATAAGCAGAAGAAAATACTTATTCTATAAATTTGTCATATGGCATCAGAGGCAACTGATTCAAATCCTTTACCATACTAACTGGAATTGCAAAATAATTCATCTTTGCAAAAAGAAAACACAGAACTGAAGAGTCAAAACTGCAAAGTTCTGGAAACTGAATATTAATATGCTTTATAGCTTAACCATTTTTAGACAAAATTAAACTCTTTCTTTGGTGAAATAGCTTCCTTCACAGATAATCCAACTCAGCTAAAGTAACAATGAGATATTTGGAAACATAAGAGTAAACTTTTACAAAGTGTCATAAGTGACTGACCAGTTTCACAATATCACAATTTATATTTTCCATATATTTAACATCACATTTCAAAAAAAAAAAAAAAAAAAAAAAAAACCCAACAAGATAAAATAATAGTGAATACTGCCAATTTTAGGAGCAAAAAAATCAACACTCAAATATATATAGCACAAATGGTTGTGAAGGCCATCTTGTATACCTTCTTGTAAATACCTGAGGGAGTCATGTGACCTCTGCTTAAAGGTCTCTTAGTAAGTGAGGTCATTTACTTACTGAGGCTAAATATTTTTGATGTAAAGCTCTATCTAAGCTAAACTGAACCTCAATCTTCTTTTCATGTTCTCCATTGATTCCACTCATCCTCAAAAATAAATATGTATAAAAATTATGAATTATGTTTGAGCTGTAATATGGTTAAAAGAATATTATAATTTAAATTTTAAAATGTGATGTAAAGTAGTCAAAGCTGGAAGGAGACTTAGAAATCAACTAGTCCAAGTCCATCATTTATAGATGAGCAATAAAATTGAAACCTGTAGTTTTATTACTTAGAAGTGACTTGCTGGAGGTTACATATTACCTTTGGGTCCAAAGTAGAAGAGACAGAATCTGAACCTAAGTCTTCTTTAAACATAGTAATATATTGTATCAATATTGTACCTATATTTTATGTGCTCACTTAACAAGAATGATGGTTGTAATGATGACAATGCTTACACTACACCTTGACTTTTCAGAAAATTCCAGATTTAGAAACATCCTTTATAGGTACCTCTCTCTTATTCATTATCCAAATAATGTTTAAGCACATTTAGATTCTTAAGACATCTAAAGTGTTAGGAGATCATAATTGATATGAGATCTTACCTTCCATTCTCTTTTCTGTTTGTTTGGCCAAAGTGTCATCATCTTTCTTTCTTTTTGCAGCTAAAAGTTCTCGCTTTAGGAGTCGGACTTCTTTCTTGAGTTCGTCACTATAAAGACAGAACACATATGCATGAGTATAAAACAATACTGACAAAGCCAAGATTTTTTTGAAAAAATAGAACTGCCAGTTAATGTACATCAAACCAATGAAGTAAACAACAAAGGGATTAGAATTATTCATTCATGGGAGGTAAAGGGAATAACTAAGCTTAAAATGTAAAAATAAACAAACAAAAACCCCATTTTTTTTTCATGGAAGCAATATAGAGAGACAACACAGAATCTTAGTTTAGGCCCATGTAATGTATGGCCAATTGAAAGGTATTTCAATGAATTAAGGGTTTTAAAGCACCTAAGAAATGTTAAGCCTTATAAATTCAAGTGCAAAGGATGAAACAATTCCTGCTTTACATATGTGTGTACAACACACACACACACACACACACACACACACACATAGGTATAATATGAGCTTACATTCCAGTGTAAGAGATAGCAAGTACATGTAAAATATATTTGGTATAACAATAAAAAAATTAATACAAATATATGCCATGCAGTTAAATACAAAGTAGTTTAAGACAGAGCACAGAAAATTGGATAGGTCAGTAAAGGCTTCATACAAAAGATGATGTCCAAGATACTTCTTAAAGAAAAAGAGGAACGAGTAGAGCCAAGATGGTGGAGAGGACACACGCTTCATTCTGAGCTCCCTTTTACCCTCGCTATTGATTACCAAATTCAGCCTCTGAAATAGTGCTCGACTGGTAGAATCCACGAATATTGGGAGTACAACAAATTACCAGCCAAAGATAACTTGGAAGATCTCCAGAAACGGTTTGTCTTGATTGGGTGGGAGGAAGCCAGTACAGGCAGGGAGGCAGAACAAGGAGGCTAGTGCATGCTGAGCATACCAGGGATGGGGTGCAGTCTCTGAGGGTGGAGAATTTGCAGGGAGGATTCTACTACAGGTTGGCTGCTCTGCTTTGGTTGCAAATCAGTAGATCAGCAGAGAAGTTACACAAACACCAAAGATAGAGTGTACTCCAAAAAACACTGGCCACACCCACCCAGTACTGGGACTGACTCAGCCTAGACCACAGCCCAGCTGTGCAGCTTCATTGTTTAGTGGGGGGCTTTGCCCAGGGCAGTCACACTTCTGCTCTTCACAGAGCAGTGGCACTTCTGTAGCAGAGTGGCAGTAAAAAAGCCAAGCGAGCTCTAACTATAGATACTTTCTATATAGAAAGAAAGCACATTTCCAATCCTGAGGAGATTAACAGCAGACTCCAGACAAAACCCCAAAGGGGGATGTAACTGGTCCCCTTCACACAAAGCTCTCCTAGAAGAAATTATAAAAGATCTTAAAAGAGAGGTAGAAGAAAAATGGGAAAGGAAAGTGAAATTCTGCAAGAGAGGATGAAAAAGACTCATTAAAAGAAAAATTTGATAACGTAGAAAAAGAAGACAACTTCCTGAAATGTGAATTGGATAAAGTAAAGAACTCCCAAGGAAACAGAACTTGTGAAGTGGAAAAGATAAAGAACTCCCAGGAAAGTAGGATTTGTGAATTGGAAAAAGGAAATAACTCATTAAAAAAAATTAGTGAAATGGAAAGAAATCCCAAAGACCAAAACAACTCATTTAAAAACTCAACTGGACATATACAAAAAGTAAAAAAAATTAATGAAGAAAATGAATCATTAAAAATCAGAACTGAACAAATAGAAATGAATGATTAGTTGAGACATCAAGGATCAGTCAAGCAAAATGAACAAAAAATGAAAAAATAGAAAAAATTGTTAAATATCTACTTGGAAAACAATAGACCTGGAAAATAGATCTGGGAGAGATAATCTGAGGATTACTGGACTTCCTGAAAATTGTGACCAAAAAAAAAGAGCCTAGACACTATTTTGCAAGAAATCCTCAAAGAGAACTGCCCAGATGTAATAGAATCAGAAGGTAAAACAGGCATTGAAAGAATTCATTGAACACCTAAAAGAAACCCTAAAATAAAAACTCCAAGGAATATTGTGGCTAAATTTCAGAACTATCAGACTAAGGAAAAAATATTACAAGCAGCCAGAAAAAAAAATTCAAATACCTAGGAGCCACAAAAAGGATCACTCAGGATGTAGCAGCTCCCACATTAAAGAATCAAAAGGCCTGGAATATGATATTCCAAAAGGCAAAAGAACTTGGAATGAAGCCAAGAATAAACTATCCAGCTAAGCTGAGCATTTTTTTCCAGGGAAGAAGATGGACATTCAATGAAACAGGTGAATTCCATTTATTCCTAATGAAAAAAACAGAGCTAAACAAAAGATTTGGAGGTCAAATAATATAGGACTCAAGAGAAACATAAAAGATAAAAAGAACTCTTGAGAACTGTATTTCTGTTATGGGCATACATAAAGAGTGCATGTATAATTTGATTTTACTGTTATAATTAAAAAAAGGGAATTAGAAGTGGAAAGGGGATTGTATCAGAAAAAGAAAAGAGAGCTAAAAAGAGGGAAATTACATCCCATGAAGAGTCAAAGGAAACCTATTGTATCTGAGGGAATTAAGAGAGGGGAAGGAACATTGTGTGAATCTTACTCTCATTAGATTTAGCTCAAAGAGAAAATATTAGACATATTTGGTTTGCAGAGAAACTTATCTCACCTCATTATAAAGTGGGAGAGGAAAAGGGAAAAGAAAAAGAGCAAGTTAAATAGAAGGGAATACAGAAAAAATAAGGAAAAGGTTTAAGAAAAGAGGAGGTACTCAAAGGGGATGGGAGGGATTCTATTTTTTTTTTAATAGCCTTTCATTTACAGGTTACATGCATGGGTAACTTTACAGCATTAACAATTGCCAAACTTCTTGTTCCAATTTTTCACCTCTTACCCCCCCACCCCCTCCCCTAGATGGCAGGATGATCAGTAGATGTTAAATATATTAAAATATAAATTAGATACACAATAAGTATACATGACCAAAACGTTATTTTGCTGTACAAAAAGAATCAGACTTTGAAATATTATACAATTAGCTTGTGAAGGAAATCAAAAATGCAGGTGTGCATAAATATAGGGATTGGGAATTCAATGTAATGGTTTTTAGTCATCTCCCAGAGTTCTTTTTCTGGGCATAGCTAGTTCAGTTCATTACTGCTCCATTAGAAATGATTTGGTTGATCTCGTTGCTGAGGATGGCCTGATCCATCAGAACTGGTCATCATCTAGTATTGTTGTTGAAGTATATAATGATCTCCTGGTCCTGCTCATTTCACTCAGCATCAGTTCGTGTAAGTCTCTCCAGGCCTTTCTGAAATCATCCTGTTGGTCATTTCTTACAGAACAGTAATATTCCATAATATTCATATACCACAATTTATTCAGCCATTCTCCAACTGATGGGCATCCACTCAGTTTCCAGTTTCTAGACACTACAAAAAGGGCTGCCACAAACATTCGTGCACATACAGGTCCCTTTCCCTTCTTTATAATCTCTTTGGGATATAAACCCAATAGTAACACTGCTGGATCAAAGGGTATGCACAGTTTGATAACTTTTTGAGCATAGTTCCAAACTACTCTCCAAAATGGTTGGATTCGTTCACAACTCCACCAACAATGCATCAATGTCCCAGTTTTCCCACATCCCCTCCAACAATCATCATTATTTTTTCCTGTCATCTTAGCCAATCTGACAGGTGTGTAGTGGTATCTTAGAGTTGTCTTAATTTGCATTTCTCTGATTAATAATTACTTGGAGCATCTCAATTTCTTCATCTGAGAATTGTCTGTTCATATCCTTTGACCATTTTTCAATTGGAGAATGGTTTGATTTTTTTATAAATTAGTTAATTCTCTATATATTTTGGAAATGAGGCCTTTATCAGAACCTTTGACTGTAAAAATATTTTCCCAATTTATTGCTTCCCTTCTAATCTTGTCTGCATTAGTTTTGTTTGTACAAAAACTTTTCAGTTTGGGATAATCGAAATTTTCTATTTTGTGATCAGTAATGATCTCTAGTTCTGCTTTGGTCATAAAGTCCTGATGGGAGGGATTTTAAAGAGGGAGAGCTGCATGATGCAAGGGGTGGCCATAAGTTTTAATACTAGGGAGGGGGGTAAGGGAGAAAAGAAAAAGAAAAGCATAATCTGGGGATTATAAAATGGCAAGAAATGCAGAATTAGTAGTTTTAACCATAAACATGAATGGGATGAACTCTCCCATAAAGTGAAGGCGGATAGGAGATTGGATCAAAAGCCAGAATCCTACAATATGTTGTTTACAAGAAATACATTTAATGCAGTGTGATACATACAGAGTAAAGGTAAAAAGCTGGAGCAGTATCTATTATGCTTCAGGTGAAGTAAAAAAAGTGAGGGTAGCCATTATTATCTCAGATCAAGCAAAAGCAAAAATTGATCTAATTAAAAGACATAAGGAAGGAAACTCTATCTTGCTAAAAGGAAGCATAGACAAAGAAGCAATATCAATACTAAATGTGTATGCACTAAGTGGTACAGCATCTAACTTCCTGAAGGAGAAGTTAAGAGAGCTGCAAGAAGAAATAGACAGCAAAACTATAATAGTGGGAGATCTCAACCTTGCACTCTCAGAATTAGATAAATCAAACCACAAAACAAATAGAAAGAAGTTAAGGAGGTAAATAGAATATTAGAAAAATTAGGTATGATAGATCTTTGGAGAAAACTGAATGGAGACAGAAAGGAGTATACCTTCTTCTCAGCAGCTCATGGAACCTATACAAAAATTGACCATATATTAGGACATAAAGACCTCAAAATTAAACGCAGGAAGTCAGAAATAGTAAATGCATTCTTTTCAGATCATGATACAATAAAAACTACATTCAACAAAAAGCTAGGGATAAATAGACCAAAAAGTAATTGCAAATTAAATAATCTCATCCTAAAGAATGAATGGGTGAAACAGCAAATCATAGATACAATTAATAATTTCACCCAAGAGAATGACAACAATGAGACAACATACCAAAATTTCTGGGATGCAGCCAAAGTGGGAAAAAGGGAAAATTTTATATCTCTAGAAGCTTACTTGAATAAAATAGAGAAAGAGAAGATCAATGAATTGGGCTTGCAACTTTAAAAAGTAGAAAAAGTGCAAATTAAACTCCACCAATCAAATACTAAACTTGAAATTCTAAAATTAAAAGGAGAAATTAATAAAATGGAAAGTAAAAAAAAAACTATTATATTAATGAATAAAACTAAGAGTTGGTTTTATGAAAAAAAAAAACAACAAAATAGATAAACCTTTGGTAAATTTGATTAGAAAAAGGAAAGAGGAAAATCAAATTGTTAGTCTTAAAAATAAAAAGGGAGAACTTTCCACCAATGAAGAGGAAATTAGAGCAATAATTAGGAGTTACTTTGTCCAACTGTATGCCAATAAATTTAATAACCTAAGTGAAATGGATGACTATCTTCAAAAATATAGGCTTCCCAAATTAACAGAGGAGGAAGTAAATTGCTTAAATAGTCCCATTTCAGAAAAAGAAATAGAACAAGCTCTTAATCAACTCCCTAAGAAAAAATCCTCAGGACCAGATGGATTTACATGTGAATTCTACCAAACATTTAAAGAACAATTAGCCCCAATTCTATATGAACTATTTGAAAAAATAGGGAATGAAGGAGTCCTACCAAATTCCTTTTATGACACAGACATGGTACTGATACCTAAACCAATTAGGACGAAAACAAAGAAAGAAAATTATATCCTAATCTTCCTAATGAACATTGATGTTAAAATTTTAAATATAATTTTAGCAAAAATATTATAGAAAATTATCTCCAGGATAACACCATGACCAAATAGGATTTATACCAGGAATGCAGGGCTGGTTCAATATTAGGAAAACTATTAGCATAATTGACTATATCAATAACCAAATTAACCAAAAACATATGATCATCTCAAAAGATGCAGAAAAATCATTTGATAAAATCTAACACCCATTTCTATTAAAAACACTAGAGAGTATAGGAATAAATGGACTTTTCCTTAAAATAGTCAACAATATTTAAGACAATTAGTAAGCATCATATGTAATGGGGATAAACTGGAACCATTGCCTGTAAAATCAGGAGTGAAACAAGGTTGCCCACTATCACCATTATCATTCAATATTGTATTAGAAATGCTAGCTTTGGCAATAAGAGTTGAGAAAAATATTAAAGGAATTAGAATAGGTAATGAGGAAACCAAACCATCACTCTTTGCAGATGATATGATGGTATACTTAGAGAACCCCAGAGATTCTACTAAAAATCTATTACAAAAAATCCATAACTTTAGCAAAGTTGCAGCATACAAAATAAATCCACATAAATCCTCAGCATTTTTATACATCACCAACAAAATTCAACAGAGTTACAAAGAGAAATTCCATTCAAAATAACTGTCAACTGATACATTGTTGGTGGAATTGTGAATATTCACATGGGTAGACTACTTTTAAGGAGTGGCCAAAATTAAAACTCTGAAATAGATTCCTGTATTTGATGGTAGATGACTATAAGAGATATGAGGAGTCAGTTTGGTGCTGCCCCAGAATTAGCATTCCACAATGTGAGCATTCTATATAATGACTTTGGACACATGGAAGAAGAAACCTAGATATGATCCAGAAGAAGTTCTGCTACGACAATAACAGATCTTTATCAGAATAGCAACCTAATTTCAAAGGAAAGTGCTACTAACTTGAGCTGCTTACTTGAAAAATATCAAGATCAGCAAGCTTTTCTAAATAATGTGCATTGATTTATTTTCCTGAAGGTGCTTGGAAGAACAAAAACAATATCCTAATAGTAACAAGCTTGCTTCCTTAGCCACTATTCTGGCTAACTATTTCTGGCCATATGAAAAGATGCCCAAAGTCATTATTAATCAGAGAAATGCAAATTAAGACAACTCTGAGATACCACTACATACCTTTTAGATTAACTAGGATGACAGGAAAAGATAATGCTTAATGTTAGAGTGGATGTGGGAAAACTGTATGTATCAGTGATACATTGTTGGTGGAATTGTGAATGCATCCAACCATTTAGAAGGGCAATTTGGAACTATGCTCAAAAAGTTATCAAACTATGCATACCCTTTGATCCAGCAATGTTACTACTGGACTTATCTCCCAAAGAGATGCTAAAGAAGGAAAAGGGACCTGTATGTACAAAAATGTTTGTAGCAGCCCTTTTTATAGTGGCTATAAACTAGAAATTGAATGGATGCCCATCAATTGGATAATGGCTGAATAAATTGTGGTTATATGAATGTTATGGAATATTATTGTTCTGTAAGAAATGATCAGCAGGATGATTTCAGAAAGGCCTAGAGAGACTTACATAAACTGATGCTGAGTGAAATGAGCAGGACCAGGAGATCATTATATACTTCAACAACAATGCTATATGATGATCAATTCTGATGGATGTGGCTCTCTTCAACAATGAGATGAACCAAATCAGTTCCATTTGTTCAATAATGAAGAGAACCAGCTACACCCAAGTGAAAGAACTCTGGGAAATGAGTGTGAACCACAACATAGAATTCCCAGTTCTGTTTTTGTCCACTTGCATTTTTTAATTTCCTTCTCAGGTTAATTTTACCTTATTTCTAAATCAATTTTTCTTGTGCTGCAAAATAACTGTATGGATATGTATACATATATTGTATTTAACATGTATTGTTCTACCTGCCATCTAGGGGAGGGGGGAGGGGGAAGGAGGGGAAAAGTTGGAACGGAAGGTTTTGCAAGGGTCATTGCTGAAAAAATTACACATGCATATATCTTATAAATAAAAAGCTATCAAAAAAAAGAACAGTAAAGTGGGAGTGAATTCTGTGCATGAGGATGACTAGAGCAAAGACACAGGGATAGGAGATAGAGTATTGTGAGTGAGAATCAAAGAAAAAGCCAATTTGGCTGAAATGATGGGGAGTCATGTTCAATGGTGTTGGAAAAGTAGGCTGGGGCTAGATTGTGTAGAGCTTTAAAAGCTAAAAAGAGGAGTTAACATTTAGTCTAAGAAGAATTAGGGAATCTGTTAATAGCACAATCAGAACTGTGCTTTCAGATCAATTTGCTAGCTGACTGGAAGGTAAACTAGAGTGAGGAGAAATCTGAAGAAGGGAGCCCAATAAGTAGTCTATTGTAGTAGTCCAGGCATGAAGTGATGAGAGAGCCTGTACCAGAGTGGTGGCAATGTGAGGGAAAGAAAGAGTCTTAAAAGAGAAATATTATAAAAGCATAAATGAAAGGACTTAACTAATTGGATATGGATATTGGATAAGAAAATGAATTGAGGATGACACCTTTCTTTTTATTATGTCTGTCTCTTTTGCTTTCCTTTTACTCTTCTTCCTTTTTGTGTAAGATATATATTTTATACCTAAGTATGTGTGTATCTATCTAAATTAATTTACTTATTCATTGCCATATCAATCAAATAATTATTTTATAGTGCTAGAAAAATAACAGAATTTATTTCAAAGAACATAATATCACAAAAGACATGGGGAGAGAGCTTAGGGCTTGATAAGTAGATTGAAAAGTCATTTACATGAAGATAACTGAAACTATAATAGCTATTGGAATCACCAAATGAACTATAATAGAAGGGAGAAAAGAAAAGGGTCCAGGACAGTTTTGGAAATCACTCACAGTTAAACTGCAAAGAGGTTAAAAAGAATGAGAATTGAGAAAAAGCCATTAGATTTATTAATTGGAAACTTTGGAACGATTAGTTATGGTTGAAAGATGTTATTAAATCTGGACTAAAGATAATTAAAAGAGGGAGAGGAAAGGAAATGAAAACAACTATAATTGAAACATCTAATATAAACTTGGTTTAGTTACAAAAGAGGAGAGAGATTTAGGAGAATGCCTAGTAAGAATAGCGAAATCAAGTGAGTTCTTTTGCCTTTCCATCCTTTGTGTGAGAGAAGGAGTCTTTAAATCATTGTCACTATCAATAATTCTGAGTCCCTGGAGGAGTTAGTTTGAATGATACTATTTCCAGTCACTAAGAACTTAGATTGCATAGGTGGCCTCTCTTCCACTGGGACCTCCAAAATCAGTCCAAAATCAGGGCTTTAATAGATTCTCAGTCTGGCTTCTCATTCTTTAATATACAGGGATAGTCTTGGCATCTTTTCCTAAACTCCAAGGAACTTCATCTTCAGCCATACTTTGACCTGGCTCTTCCTCAAATGAGTCATGTTTGGGCTTCACCTGTCCACTTACAATTGATGTACAAACCTTTTTATGGAAGTTAATTCCTCAATACTTTCCTATGCTTTGCTATGGAATCTAAATCCTTTATAGGGAACAAAAGGAATCCTTTTTCCCCTCTTGGTGCTAATTAGTAGGTGATAATAACTTTGTCTTTCCTTTTTAAAAAAAAAATTATTTATTAATTTTAACATGCATTAAAATTTTTTCATACCGAATTCTCTTTCCCTCTTACCTTTACCCTACCAATTAAGAAGGGAAGCTTTTATTATTTTCCTTTTGTATCATATTAGTCAATCTGGTAGATGTAAGGTAGAATCTCAGTTTTTGATTTGCATTTCTCTGATCAATAGTGATTTAAATCATTTTTTCATGTTAATATTTGGAACTTTGGAATGACTCTTATATTTATAATTGTGGCTCAATTCCATATACATTTGAGAAATCAGGCCTCAGTCACTGAGATGTGTCATAAATTCTTCCTGATTCTACTCCAGGTATCTTGTTTTCTTTCTAATTTTATCTTCATTGGTTTTAATTGTACAGAAATGTTTAAATTTTATATAATTAAAATTATTGATTTTATTTCCCATGATCCTATGTCTTATTTGTTTATAAACTTTAACTTTATCCACAGGTCTGACAGGCAAAATTTTTTATGCTTTCCTAATTTATATATCTACTTATATAAATTATTTACCCATCTTCATCTTATTTTGGTATACTGTGGCAGATGTTGGTTTCTGCCAAATTGCTTTTCAGTTTTCCTAGTAATTTTTGTCAAATGGTGAGTTTTTGTCCCCAAAACTTAGATCTCTGGGTTTAACAAATACTAGATTACTATAATAATTTATGACTGTGTATTTTTTACCTAGTCTATTCCACTGATCCACCACTATTTCTAAAGTCAATACCAAAGTGTTTTGATGATTACTGCTTTGTAATAGTTTGACATCTGGTACTCTCAGGTTACCTTTCTTCACTTTCCCCCTCTCCCCCCAATGATTCCTTTGATATTTGTGATATTATGTTCTTTGAACTATAAAATAATTGATTGGTATGGCAATGAATAAGTCACTTTAGGTAGATACTCACATACTCAGGTATAAAAATATATCTTACACAAAAGGGAAGTAGCAGAGTAAAAGGAAAGCAAAAGAGACAGACATAATAAAAAGAAAGTCAGATTAAGAGAGGCAGAACAGACTTGATAAGGAACTAGGCAGAAAGAGAAAAAGAGAAGACTAAACAAGAAAATGGGATGGAGAGAAAGGCACAATTATAACTAAAAATGGGATGAATTCACCCACAAAATGCAAGTGTATAGAAGAAAAGAGAAGAAATCAGAATCTAACAATATGTTGGTTTATAAAGAAATATACTTGAAACAGAGAAATACCCTCCAAGTTATAGTAAGGGAATGGAACAGAATCCATCATGCTTAAGCTGAATAAAAAATGGCAAGAGTATCAATCATGATCTCAAGACAAAACTAAAGGGAAAATGGACCTAATTAAAAAGAGATAAGCAGAGAAACTACATTTTGATGTAGTTTATTTTCTTCAAAGGAAACAAAACTATTACTCCTTGCCAAATAATATGATGGTAGACTGGAGAACCAAAGAGAATCAACTAAAAGCTATAACAATAACTTTTTGCAAATTGCAAAGATGTTAAAAACCACCTATAAATTATCAACATTTATATATATCACTAATAAAACCCATCAGAAAGAGCTAGAAAAAGAAATTCCATTTAAAATAATCGCTGACATTATAAAATACTTACAAATATGTCTGCCAAGACAAATTTTAAGGGCTATATGAACAAAACTACAAAACACTTTTCACACAGCAAATTACTTAGGATAAACTAATATGACAATTCTACAAGTACATGTATGTATTCATATGAGAAATGAGATTCAAGCAATGGCCATTTCCCTAGTCCCCAAGGCTTTCCTCCTTCATATTTTTATGTTAGATAACCCTTTCTCCCAGTGCTTTTTCTTTCTAATCCATCCATTTTTTTAAAGATCACCCCAACATAATCAATCAATTCACTTTCATGTTCTTATAATTACTCTAATGTTGATAAAGTTCTTAGGAGTTACATATATCATTTCCTCATATAGTTATTTAATCATTTTGACCTCATTGAGTCCCTTATAATTTTTTTTTTCATGTTTATCTTTTTATGCTTCTCTTGAGTCTTGTATGTGAAAAACAGATTTTCTTTTCAGCTCTGGTCTTTTCACCTGAAATGTTTGAAAAGTCCTCTGCTCTATTAACTACCCATTTTTTTTCCTCTGGAAGATTGTACTGTGTTACCTGGTAAGGTAATCTTGGGTATAATCCTAGTTCTTTTGGTCTTGTAGAATATTATATTCCAAGCCTGCTGCTTTCTTAACATTGGAGCAGCTAAATCTTGTGAGATTTTGTGACTATAGAATTTGAATGGCTTCTAACTATTTGATGTATTTTCCTTTTGACTTAAGAGTTGTAGCATTTAGGATTATAATATATAATTAATATTAATTAAATTAAATAATTAAAATAATATTAATTCTTAATATAATATTACTAAGAGTTTTCATTTTAGGACCTCTTTCAGGACTTGATAGGTAGATTCTTTAAGTTTTATTTTACCCTATGGTTCTAAGATATTAGGGTGGTTTTCCTTCATAATTTCTTGAAATATCATTTATAGATTCTTTCTTTGATCATGGGTTTCAGACAGTCCAATAATTCTTAAATTAGCTCTCCTTGATCTATTTTCACGGCTTTGTTTTATTGTTTCTTGTTGTCAGATGGAATCATTAACTTTTACTTGCCCAATCCTAACTTTTGAGAAGTTATTTTCTTCAGCGAAATTTTGTACCTATTTTTTCCATTTGTTCAAGTCTGTTTTTTTAAGGTGTTATTTTCATGAGTATTTTTTGTGCCTCTTTTGCCAAGCTGTTAATTGTCTTTTCATAATTTTCTTTTCCTTTCTTTCTTTTTCTTTCTTAGGCAACTGGGGCTAAGTAACTTGCCTAGGATCACACAGCCAGGAAGTGTTAAGTATCTGAGACCAGATTTGAACTCAAGTCTTCCTGACTTCAAGACTGGTGCTCTATCCACCGCACCACTTAGCTGCCCTGTCTTTTTCATAATGTTCTTGTATCACTCTCATTTCTTTCCCCATTTTTCCCCTCTGACATTATTATCTGATTTTTAAAATCATTTTTAAAAGCTCTTCCAGGAATTCTTATCGGTATGTATTCAATTCACATTTTCTTTCAGGCTTGGATTTGTAGCTATTTTAATATTGATTTTCTTTTAAGTTTATGTCTTAATTTTTATCTTTTTATGGTCAAATTATTTTTCTCCTTTTTTTAAAAAGCCTATTTCTAGACTTTGAACTTTATGTAAAATTTGTTTTTTTTTCCTGGAGTGGAAATGGAACTGCCTCAAGCTTCAAGTCTTTTCATATTGCTAGTTTTTTGAGCTAGATCTTGAGACTTGGAAGTTTTCAATGCTTTGAAGGTGATATAAAGTTTATGGTACCAATCTTGGTGGCATTATAGGCATTTACTATAAAGGCCACATGACAACTTAAAGCCTTTTTTTTTTTTTAAAAAGGACATCAGTAAGTGGGGCCTTCAGAATATAATTAAAATGCTCTAATTGTGGCTCTCTTTGAAGCTGATATGGTAGAATCCCAAACTTCCTGATCCTTGTCAAATTTCTCCTTGAGTAGCCCACTCTCAAAATCTTGACATTTATCAGAATGAATCATGGCAGGGAACCATACTTTGAAAATTATCTCTATAATAGACTCAATATCCTAGTGGCTAAGGAAGCAAGCTTGTTACTATTAGGATATTGTTTTTGTTCTTCCAAGCACCTTCAGGACAATAAATCAATGCACATTATTTAGAAAAGCTTGCTGATCTTGATATTTTTCAAGTAAGCAGCTCAAGTTAGTAGCACTTTCCTTTGAAATTAGGTTGCTATTCTGATAAAGATCTGTTATTGTCGTAGCAGAACTTCTTCTGGATCATATCTAGGTTTCTTCTTCCATGTGTCCAAAGTCATTATATAGAATGCTCACATTGTGGAATGCTAATTCTGGGGCAGCACCAAACTGACTCCTCATATCTCTTATAGTCAACTACCATCAAATACAGGAATTTATTGCAGAGTTTTAATTTTGGCCACTCCTTAAAAGTAGTCTACCCATTTGAAAAAATAGGCTTGATTCCCAAGAATTATATTTTTTCTCTTGGCATGTACCACTTCTCATAAACTTTTTATCTTAAATATGAGCTTGATGTCAATCATCTATAATCAATTAAAACACAGGGGATTAGCTTAAAACTACATAATTTATTTCTACAAATAATGTGCCCTGGAGAAACTTCCAGACTTTTGAATCAATAGGCCTGCTTTTTAGTTTCACAAATCACTTCTTACCTTTACTTGGAGCATCAAAATAATTTTTAATGAAAAGGCCCTATAAAGTAGAGCATTCAGTACCTGCATTGATCCTCCAAGGTGATAAATGAACCCTGACTATCTGACTAGTCATAGACAGTACCATATTTGGATGGTGGAATCTCCTGCAACCAATCCATTAATCAACAAGCACTTATTAAGTGCCTGCTATGTGCCAAGTACTGGTGATACAAAAATAAAAAAATTGCCTTAAGGCAAGAAACTTAAATTATATTAGGAAGACAACATTTACAGAAATAAGAATTTGTAAAATATATTCAAAAGAAATTCAAGGGCTTAGTTGGTTTGATTTTTGTACTAACAGTTGGAGGAGGGAGGAATTAGGAAAAGTTTCATTTAGAAACTGCTGTTTGAATACTTTTGAAGAAAACAAGGAATTCTAAGAAGTAAAGATGAGGTGGGAATGCATTCTAGATAAGAGGCATAGCTGGTGTCAAGCCACAGAGAAAGGAATAGCAAGAAGGTCAGTTGGTTCATATTTGATCCTAGAATCATACAAACTGTTAGGGGTTTTCTGAATAGGAAAGAGAAATAATAAAGACTTGTACTTTAGGAAAATCACTTTGGTATCTGTGAAGATGAAGACTAATTGTAAGGTTTTTTATAAGATTTCATAAGTGTTTTTAAGGAGATTCACACAAATACAGAAATATGTATACATATGCCATTGTTGTTGTGGTAATTCATATCTGAAACTGACTTTTATTCAGATATACCCCAAATTCTCATTACACCTAATTTCAATGTGTAGATAGGTTTACAGATTTATTATTAGTTAATGTAATGGGCTGAAAATGAGTTGATGCACTGAGGTCTGAGCTCTTAAGGTTAATTACCAATTGGACAATATTCTATTAGCATATGCTTGGAAAATGGCCTGTCCCACCATTCTGTGCTGGCTTGATATGTTGGTGTATAGAGAGATTTGGAGAAGGGAAAAGAGGGTGGAGTTAAGACAAGCCAGGTGACTGCTGGCCTGGAGAGAAGAAGAGAGTTAAAATTGCTATGTGCATTTCTCTGATTTCGACTGAGAATAAAGACCAAGGATTTTTGCTTATCCTGACTCTGGCTGATTCAAAGGTATCCAGGGTGCTAACTCAGTCCCCACAAGTTAATCCATTAATAACAAAATCAATAGATTTTCCAAGTCATCTATCCTGATACTAATGTAAGATAAAAAGGCTTGACTGGATTGGTAAAAGTCAACATAAACGTATAGATGAAGTAGATATAAAAATGCTCTTAATGGCTTGATTACATTTCTAACCCCATCAATCTCCAAAAGAAGTCAAAGGGTCAAGAGTTCAGTTCAGATTGTCCTTTTCTACTCTTCTACTTGTGATGTTCAACCACATATTGACAAATAAGTTCACTGAGAAGCTTCTCAGTAACGGTTATATAATGAAAGTAATGGTATTCTTTCAGTTTTCTGATAAGTGCTACCAACCTCCCAAAAGAGCTTTAACTTTCTTTTCTTTTTTTATTATAGCTTTTTATTTACAAGTTATATGCATGGGTAATTTTACAGCATTGACAATTGCCAAAACTTTTGTTCCAATTTTTCCCCTTCTTCCTCCCACCCTCTCCCCCAGATGGCAGGTTGACCAATACATGTTAAATATGTTAAAGTACAAGTTAAATACAATATAAGTATACATGTCCAAACAGTTATTTTGCTGTTCAAAAAGAATCGGACTTTGAAATAGTGTATAATTAGCTTGTGAAGGAAATAAAAAATGCAGGTGGACAAGGGTAGAAGGATTGGGAATTCTATATAGTGGTTCATAGTCATCTTCCAGAGTTCTTTCCCTGGGTATAGCTGGTTTAGTTCATTACTGCTCTATTGGAGCTGATTTCGTTCATCTCATTGTTGAAGATGGCCAGGTCCATCAGAATTGATTATCATATAGTATTGTTGTTGAAGTGTATAATGATCTCCTGGTCCTGCTCATTTCACTCAGCATCAGTTCCAGTAAGTGTAATACCACAATTTATTCAGCCATTCTCCAACTGATGGGCATCCACTCAGTTTCCAGTTTCTAGCCACTACAAAGAGGGCTGCCACAAAATTCGTGCACATACAGGTCCCTTTCCCTTCTTTATGATCTCTTTGGGATATAAGCCCAGTTGTAACACTGCTGGATCAAAGGGTATGCAGTTTGATAACTTTTTGAGCATAGTTCCAAACTACTCTCCAAAATGGTTGGATTCGTTCACAACTCCACCAACAATGCATCAATGTCCCAGTTTTCCCACATCCCCTCCAACAATCATCATTATTTTTTCCTGTCATCTTAGCCAATCTGACAGGTGTGTAGTGGTATCTTAGAGTTGTCTTAATTTGCATTTCTCTGATTAATAATGACTTGGAGCATCTTTTCATATGACTAGAAATAGTTTCAATTTCTTCATCTGAGAATTGTCTGTTCATATCCTTTGACCATTTTTCAATTGGAGAATGGCTTGATTTTTTATAAATTAGAGTTAATTCTCTATATATTTTGGAAATGAGGCCTTTATCAGAACCTTTGACTGTAAAAATATTTTCCCAGTTTATTGCTTCCCTTCTAATCTTGTCTGCATTAGTTTTGTTTGTACAAAAACTTTTCAGTTTGGTATAATCGAAATTTTCTATTTTGTGATCAGTAATGATCTCTAGTTCTGCTTTGGTCATAAAGACCTTCCCCTTCCACAGGTCTGAGAGGTAAAATATCCTGTGTTCCTCTAATTTATTAATAATTTCATTCTTTATGCCTAGGTCATGAACCCATTTTGACCTTATCTTGGTGTACGGTGTTAAGTGTGGATCAATGCCTAGTTTCTGCCATATTAGTTTCCAATTTTCCCAGCAATTTTTATCAAACAGTAAGTTCTTATCCCAAAAGCTGGGGTCTTTGGATATGTCAAAGACTAGGTTGCTATAGTTGTTGACTGTTTTGTCCCTTGAACCTAACCTATTCCACTGATCAATTAATCTATTCCTTAGCCAATACCAAATGGTTTTGGTAACTGCTGCTCTATAATATAATTTTAGATCTGGTACAGCTAAGCCACCTTCATTTGATTTTTTTTTCATTAATTCCCTTGAAATTCTTCACCTTTTGTTTCTCCATATGAACTTTGTTGTTATTTTTCTAGGTCATTAAAATAGTTTTTTGGGAGTCTGATTGGTATAGCGCTAAATAAACAGATTAGTTTAGGTAGTATTGCCATCTATTATATTTGCTTGCCCTATCCAAGAGCATTTAATATTTTTCCAATTGGTTAGATCAGGCTTAATTTGTATGGAAAGTGTTTTGTAGTTTTGCTCATATAGTTTCCGATTTTCCTTTGGCAGATAGATAGATTCCTAAATATTTTATACTATTGATAGTTACTTTAAATGGAATTTCTCTTTCTAACTCCAACTGTTGGATTTTGTTAGTGATATATAAGAATGCTGATGATTTATGTGGTTTTATTTTGTATCCTGCAACTTTGCTAAAAGTGTGGATTATTTCTAATAGTGTTTTAGTAGAATCTCTGGGCTTCTCTAAGTATACCATCATATCATCAGCAAAGAATGATAATTTGGTTTCCTCATTACCTACTCTAATTCCTTTAATCTCTTTCTCAACTCTTATTGCCAAAGCTAGCATTTCTATTACAATATTGAATAGTAATGGTGATAGTGGGCAACCTTGTTTCACTCCTGATCTTATTGGGAATGGTTTCTGTTTATTCCCATTACATATGATGCTTACTGAGGGTTTTAAATAGATGCTACTGATTATTTCAAGGAAAAGTCCATTTATTCCTGTACTCTTTAATAGGAATGGATGTTGGATTTTATCAAATGCTTTTTCTTCATCTATCGAGATGATCATATGTTTTTTGTTAATTTGGTTATTGATATAGTCAATTATGCTAACAGTTTTCCTAATATTGAACCAGCCCTGCACTCCTGGTATAAATCCTACTTCATGGTATTATCCTGGAGAAAATTTTCTATAATCTTTTTGCTAAAATTATATTTAAGATTTTAGTATCAATGTTCATTTAGGGAGATTAGTCTATAATTTTCTTTCTCTGTTTTCAGCCTACCTGGTTTAGGTATCAGTACCATGTCTGTGTCATAAAAGGAATTTGGTAGGACTCCTTCATTCCCTATTTTTTCAAATAGTTTATATAGCATTGAAGCTAATTGTTCTTTAAATGTTTGGTAGAATTCACATGTAAATCCATCTGGTCCTGGGGATTTTTTCTTATGGAGTTGATTAATAGCTTGTTCTATTTCTTTTTCTGAAATGGGACTATTTAAGCAATTTACTTCCTCCTCTGTTAATGTGGGAAGCCTATATTTTTGGAGGTAGTCATCCATTTCACTTAGATTATCAAATTTATTGGCATAAAGTTGGGCAAAGTAACTCCTTATTATTTCTCCAATTTCCTCTTAATTGGTGGAAAGTTCTTCCTTTTCATTTTTAAGACTAATAATTTGATTTTCCTCTCTCCTTTTTCTAATCAGATTTACCAAAGGTTTATCTGTTTTATTGGTTTTTTTTATAAAATCAACTCTTAGTTTTATTTATTAGTTTAAATTTTTTTTACTTTCAATATTATTAATTTCTCCTTTTAATTTTAGAATTTCAAGTTTAATATTTGATTGGGGGGTTTTTAATTTTTTTTTCTAGCTTTTTAAGTTGCAAACCCAATTCATTGGTCTTTTTCTCTATTTTCTTCAAGTAAGCCTCTAAAGATATAAATTTTCCCCTTATTACCACTTTAGCTGCATCCCACAAATTTTGGTATGATGTCTCATCGTTTCATTATTTTGAGTGAAATTATTGATTGTGTCTATAATTTGCTGTTTCACACAATTATTCTTTAAGATGAGATTTAGTTTCCAATTACTTTTTGGTTTGCTTAACCCTAACTTTTTGTTGAATGTAGCTTTTATTGCATTGTGATCTGAAAAGAAAGCATTTACTATTTCTGCCTTCCTGCATTTAATTTTGAGATCTTTATGTTCTAATATATGGTCAATTTTTGTATTGGTTCCATGAACTGCTAAGAAGAAAGTATACTCCTTTCTGTCACCATTCAATTTTCTCCAAAGATCTATCATATTTAATTTTTCAAATATTCTGTTTGCCTCTTAAATTTCTTTCTTATTTGTTTTGTGGTGTGATTTAAAAGCTTTAACTTTCAATACAGCCAGATCTTAATGAATGAATAATGAAGTCTTTGCATATATTCAAATTCACATTATTCAAAGCTATAATCATGTAATGTATGGTCACTGGATCCAGCTCAAAAGAAATATATAGTGTAAATGCAAATAATGTGACCATTTCATGGGATTTATTTTTGGCACTAAATGAAATCTACCTGAATTCTCTGGATATGGCCAGATGACCAATGCTCTTACTTTCTTAGGGTCTATATTTTGAGAAGCTATGTGGTCCATATACTTGATAGAGGTCCAGTAGACTATCTCTCTACAGCTTTATATAACCAAACTTTCAGATGATATAATGCCTTTAGTAACATTTCTCTATTCCCTTCAAATGCCTTTCTAAATAGAAGAATATCCAGTTAAACTAACACTTCCAAATAGTATATATATCACTAAAATCCAATTTTATAAGCCTTCTTGAAATCCCTTTTGAGTTTCTTAACAAGTTGAGATTACCTGCCAAATCTAATTCACTGCTAATTCCAATGAGTTCTTTTTTTCTGGAAAGGATGCTCTCTCCCCTTGCCAACACCTAAACTCATTTTATCCTTTATTTATCTTGACTTTTTTTTGCCTTTACTTAAAAATAAATGGCAGCAAAGAATAGTGATAGACCCACAGAAGAATTACTAAATCAATTTTCCTGGGTCTATCAAAGGAGATCTTAGATGAAGCAGAGGGATTCATGGACCAGAAAAAGCAAGGAATAGAGCAGAGAGGTGGAAGATCAAACATAGACCTTACTTACCCTTAAGAATATTAAAATGCAGGTTAAAAATGAAGTAGGAATTAGACAATTTATTTTTATTGGCTTGAATGGTTAAGAATAGACAAACGTGGCTTCTTTAGTGACTCCTACTACTTACTCCTTTTGATAAGGGGGGGGGGAGATGTCAACTCTAGACTACAGGAATTCTTAAAACTTCTTCTACATGTGGCCTCTTTAAGAAGCTGGGCTCTATGACAGATTTCTTAGTGAAATGGAGCCTACAAGGGATAGGGGTGGGGGGTGAGGCAGTGAGTTGTCTGACTCCAGCAATGTTAGGTAACTTCCCCTTTGGGAGACCTGATCTCAGAATCTTATTACAAGTCTGGAATGCTATGTATGTGTCTATGACAAAGGTGAGGCTAACCAGAAAATAAGAGTTAGCACGATTATTTATGTGTTTCGTTGTGTGGTCTTTATGTTTTGCATTTTCAAGCAGATATAACAAAACCTTTGTTAGTCTGAATACTTCCATGGGAACTGAGGACTCTTTCCCCTTTTTAAAAAGACCCAAACACAAGTCAAGTTCTAATGTTGGAAACCTTAGGCAGAAGGCAAAATGAGTCAAATTCTCACTTTCCCAGGGGAAACCCGGGCTAGGTTTTGAGAAATCCCCTAAGATTAAATCTGTTATGTTTAAACTCAGAGCTTTGGTTCAGAGCCTTGGATTATATACTTTTTTTTATGAAATACTCAAAAATGACAGGATCCCAGAACTCCACTGGAGTATACATGCAAATTAATAGAATGCAACTAGGCAAATGAAGAATATCTTTTTATCTTCTGCTATGGAGTTCTGATAATAAATACCCTTTGAACAAGTCCAATAAAGAGAACCACTGGATACTCCACAATTATCCCTGGGAATCTTGAACTTTTTTTTCATGCAAAATCTGATTTGATAATCTAGGCAAAACTAATTTTCCCAATCTTCTTCTATACTACCACTATGAATGAGATAAAAATGAACTGCAGCATGATATCATTCACCAAATTTTCCTACATAGTCCCTAAAGTCTTTCATCTCTCAGAATGACTGCTCTTATATAGATGTGTTACTATTTCAAAGGACTGCCATGATTTACACTTACTAATGGCTTAGTAAATTCCAGCCATTTGAAAAAAAAAGTTTTTTTTTTTAATTTTTAGATGTATAAGTAGCATCCATTTATCTCTGAGGTAAGAAAAGTGTTTTTAATAGAAACAATAGCTATTTTCCAAAAAGCAAGTATTTTCATTTATATTAGTAGTTAAAAAACAACTCTAATTATATTTGACAGCTACACTAAAGGACGGGTTAAAATACAACAAATATGTCCTGAAAATTACATTATTTATTTTAATTTGTGTAATTCTTGTATTATACTACTTTTGAATTGTGACAGGAAAAATACTTTTATTCCTATAATATTAAACTATCAAACAAACAAAAAAGTACATAGAAGAGAAAGCAGCTGACTCCCGATTTAAAGTTTCTTTGCAAATTCAACACTCACTCTCTCATTACCATTTTGGCACTTGGGATTGGTTTAGTTCATGAAATGAAGGAGTACTTCTTGGAATTTGACATAATATAAGAATGCAACATGTCAGCTTGCCCTTCTCTTCATGTTGCTATAATTCTATCCCCTTCTCTGTCTCTTGTCCTGTTGTGTGTGTGTTTTTTTTAATTAGATGCTTACATAAAACTCTCATTTTAAAAATACTACCTAGATAAATGCCAAGATTCTAGTAGTAGAAGGAAGGCAAAAATTGAGAGAAATATTCTAATTATATAGATAATCAAAGAGTTTGAATTATTTGCAGACATTTTCTCCTTTGTTTTGATGGGAGACACTTAGCCTTGGGAAAAAATAAGGAGAAATTGAGCATTAGTACAAATAGAACGTTTGACTAAGTAGTACTAAATGATAGGGAAATAATTCTACTTTAAGAATTTGTAAAAACAAAACCAAAAATCCAACCTTCCTGCTCACTTTATATGTCATCCTGATAATCTTTTACTTTACTTGGGAATAAGCTTGAGGCCAGCTTAGGCTGTCTTAGAAAGTTAGGAAATTCACCTAGGTGAGAGCTTAGGGACCAAGTGTCATAGGTATTCTCAATTCGATTCAATTTAATATTTGTTTATTAAGTGCAGAACACTTTAGTAGGTACTGAGGGAGATACAAAGTTCAGACGAGACTGAAAAAAATTCTTGACACATAGACAGTTGTTGATGTAGAGCTAGAATTTAGGAGAGAGATTTGCACTGGCATTTATTAAATGCTTACCATGTACAAAACATCTTAAGTCAAGTACTTTATAAATATTATCTCATTTGAGTCTTATTACAATTCTGGGAAATAGGTAATAGTTGGGGAAATTGAGAAAGAGGTCAAGAGGTTTGACCCAGGTCAGACAGCTAATAAATGTCTCAGATTGGGATTTGAACTCAGGACTTTCTTGATTGATTGCTCTGTGCACTGTGTTACCTGGGTACCTTCAAGTATTATAATCAAATATTATTATACAAGTATTGTAATCAAATGATCTAATATATGTATGCAACATTAAAACTCTCTATAAATGCTAGTTATTATTAATATCATTATTACCCATTCTAGGCAATAGGGATCTACTGGAGTTGATTAAATAGAAAAGTGATGTGGTCAGATGTCTATCCTTAAGGAAAATTACTTTGGCAGCTATGTTGAAAATGGTTTGGAATGGGGACAGATTTAATGTAGGGTGACCAATTAGAAGTCTGTTGCAATAGTCTAAGTAAAAGGTGATAAACTCAGACTACTTCTACTTCCACTCAACATAATAAAATGTAAATTGTTAAGCAAAAAATTGAGTCTTAAATGTACTTAATTTTAAAAACTTATATTTGGGAAGATGATCAGACATAAAAGACTTTTCATTTCCCTTTGGCTAAAATTCCACATATCTGGCAGAGAGATTTTGTAAATGGGAAAGTGGCACATCTGTTAACTCAAATGGTTATACCAAGCAAATTAAGACCATTTACAAGTGTTAAATCTTATTGAAATTAAATGGAAATCTTGGCACATATTAACAGTATGGAAAAAGAAGTTAACTGGATAAATGCCAGAAATAATATGAAGGTGAAACTATACTAGTAGGAGCTACTGTTAGTCCAAGGTATATATGTGGATCTGTGTGAATGTGTATTTCTGTATACTTGAACTCATTTGAAAAGAAGAGATTAAATTACTATAGTCAACAGCTTTTGTTCTTCATTCTGATGATTAGAAATTTGCTTTCTCATTTTTTACCTTATTTCAATATTACTGCCTCACTGGCACTGATGAAGATGCCTGTATCATTTAAATGTAAACTAAAATGAATTGATTTTAAAATAATTTAAAAATACTGATTAATGAGCTCTAGTCAAAGCATGAAGTACAGTAACAGACTGTTAAGAGTAAGAATGATCTTAGAGATTATCTACTCCAACTCTCTTTTTACCTCTAAATCTTTCACACCTGCATCCCTATTGAAATATTTTCTTTTTGTCAAGATACAATTCAGTTATTAAGGCTTTTGTTAATACTTTAAAAAAATATTCTTCCCAAATTACTGATGTATCTATTTCTGGACATTTCCAATGCATTGCAACTCCTGGAGTTTGGGGAAAAAGAGCAAGAAGTAAGAACCCTGAAGATAAGGATGAATTTCTTTAATATTGCAATGGAGATGAAAAATTTTCCTAAAACTCAATTTATGCTGTGTGTATGTATACAGTGACTTTTAATTATGAGCAATTCTATATAAAAATTAGTTGAGGCCTCTCCAATTCTTTTAGAAATCTAAATTTGTATAAGAGAGAAAGTATTATAGATGCTTATGTTTGATTAATTACATTAAAGTTGTCTGTGAGCCCATGTGACAGGATATTGTGTAGAATGAATTCTGAGATTCATTAACTGTTAATATTGTAAGGTAACGAAAATTCTGGCACTATTAAAACATTGTACTAAAGGTGCTAACTTTCATTGTGACAGCTGGATTCTTCATCACTTTATTGGAATGAGTTTTATACTTTAGGGCTTATGGTTCAAGAGGATGAATTTATAAGGCTTAGGAAGCACAACACACATAATGGAAAGAACACTGGTAAAGGCAAGCTCTATATAACTGAAATTCAAAGTTTCATGAAAAATCTTCTGTTTAACATATTTGAAAACATATGTGTTACTTGATGTTTGCAAAATTCAGAGTAAAAGCGAAACCCATTAAAAAAAAAATTAAGAAAACTAAGGGGATATCCTGGTAAATTATAAAACTAAGCTTATTGTTATTTATCCTTGCTGAAATTCAAAGATTACTATTTTAATGGCCGAATAGAAATTGTAAGTCATAAATTCTAATCCTGGCTTTGCTACTATGTTATCTTGGGAAAGTCACCTCTCTGAACCTCACCTTCCTCCTCTGTAAATGAGGATACTGTTAGTGTGAACTTCAACTGCTAACTAAGGAGCAAAAGGCTACTCATAAAACCAAGTAAAAGATCCAAGTAAAAGATAGTTTTTGTTGTGTTTTTGTTTTTATTTTTTTCACAGCAATTCATAAAGACTAAGGTAGAGAATAAAAATACTCTTTTTGACTGTAACAACAGAAATGATGGTTCTTCTGAAATGTTAATAGATTTCAAAGTGAACAATTATGATTAAGTTCAAAATAGATGATGCAAAATTGCCTTCTTTTTGGTAGTAATTTTCAAATAATAAAGATTTGTTACTCTATCAAAAAATTTTTTAAATTCACTCAACACCTCTTGGATATTTAAGACTGTCACAAAAATCAAATTTCTCTTATTCCATTTTTCTTTCTACACAATAAATAATATTTCATTACTTTCACATACTACAATTTGTCTTACTATTCCTCAGTTTATGAGTACCTACTCTCTTTGGCAGTCCTGTGAGATGAGAGTGCAAAGATTATTATTTACATTTTAAAAATTGACCCATCTTAGTCTCAGAAGTACAGCTATCACATTCAATATTAATGTGTTGGAAGGGGAGAGGCAGACTCAAAGAAACTATGTTATGGTTTGACTCTGGCTGTCTGGGAGCTCTTTTGTGTTTTTCCTGGTTTTATTTTTGTTTTGTTTTGTTTTGGGAAGTACCTGATTGACAGTTCTCTGAGAGTAAATTATGAGAGACAATGAAGAGTCCATGTGATATTTATGTAGGTCAGAGATTCTCACTGGAATCAAACTTACAGAGGATCCCACGCTTACTAAGACAAAAGACCTTTAGAGAATAGTTTCTGCCACTGTGGTTATGAAAGCTAGCTAGGTTCCCTCATCCCCCTCTATCCATATACAGAATCATGCCCTTTACCTGCAGGTGTTCTGCCCAAAGGAATATAAATTGTGATCACTAAAACATAACAAGATATCATGGGATTTAAAGGCTAGATTTCTTTTTTATGGACTCTGGCTCTCACTGACTGGCCAACAACAAGTCCCAGCCCAAGCCTCTCTGGGTCATTGTTTGGATTTTGATAGCTTAGAGTGAATATAAAGAGTAATAATGTCTGTTTTGTCCAGAAACCCTGAGGATCTTCCCCTCCCAGATAATTTTTCTTAAACTAGGTCAGAGAAGTCAATTTTTGCCTCATTTTGACCTAGCCTCAATCACTGAATGAATGCTGCTTCAGACAAACTGACATTTTGGAGAGACCTTAATTTAAAAAGGTCAAGGTCTCCCACTGCATCTGGAACCATCTCCAGTCATTCTGATCTATGTCTTGCCACTAGACCCACATGGCTCAGGAAGAGAGCTTGAGAATGATGACTTTGCACAGCCCTGTTTCACTTAATCTAATTCACTTGCAAGTCAGGGCATCATCTTCCTGATGTCATAATCCTCTTTAAGAACAAAGGATAAACCACAACAGTCATTCATAATCTATAAAATGATATGCAAATATCATTTACTATTATCACTATTATTGTTCATCTAACTCGCCACTTCTACTTATATATCATCCAAGAAAATCAAGATTGCATATTACAGCTCTTCATGCTTACCAGGTCCTTAACATCACTGCAAGAACTTCATCAAGATCCAGAAGGAAGAAGGGTGGAAGACACTTTGTCAGGGACAATTCAAATGCTGTCTTCTGCAATGTATGAACACTCTCCCTAAAGCTGGTAGTCTACTTAGATTACATTTGAATTTACTCTAAGGATTCCAGCCTGGACACTGCCTTGACTGAATAAACTCTTCCTCCTCCTCTTTCTTCTCCTTCTCTTCCTAGTTCTCCTTTTCCTCTTCTCTCCTCTTCTCAGCATCACCACCACCCAATTATATGGTACTTACTATGTACCAGGCCAGGCAGTGAGGTAGTTTAAAGGATAGACTATCAGGAAGATTTAAGTTACTGTGTTCAAATCTGACTTCAGATGCTTACTAGCTGTGCAAACCCCTAGAAGCCTCAGTTGCTTCATCTGTCAAATGAGCCGCAGAAGGAAATGGCAAACCCTTCCAGTATCTTTACCAAGAAAACCCCAGGAAGAGATGGACATGACCAAAGTAATTGAAGAACTGCAACAACAAATGTGTTAAAAGAGTTTTACAATTATTATCTCATCTGACTCATAACAACCATGAAAGTGCTATTATTACTTGCATTTTATAGATGAGGAAATTGAGGTAAAGAGAAGTCAAGTGACTTGCATAGCTACTAAGTGTCTGAGATCACATTTGAATTCAAGATTTTGATTCTAGGCCCAGTGCTCTATTCACTTTGCTTACCTAACTGCCCCTTTATCCCTAGGGCCTGTCCCAGAACCAATTTGTAAAGTCACAAAACTATTTATTTAGGTCAGAACTATTTATTTGGGGGAGAGGGTGAGGGAAAATCCTTTAAGATATGATTTATAGGTTAATACTGCCATTTAACCATGGTTTCTTGGCCATGCTCTTCACAGATTTATTCAAATGTTTAGAGAGCATGGTGAACAAAGTTCTGCAGAAATTACCTCTTAAGGAGTTTAAGAGATGGTGTACATGTGAATTAACAATTGGATTGTCCGTCTCAGATATATCAAGTTTCCCATCAGTCTCTACTGAACAAAAAATACAGAAAATTTGGCCTAATCTTCAAGAATGCTCCCTCACCTCAGGTCTCTAAATTATCTCTAGATCCTTAGTGCTTATAGGGCACAAAGATTTTCCCATCTAAGACATTTTTGACTCAAAAAGGTATTAGAGCTATCTCCTATATGTAACCAGGGGGTAAGGATGTGGGCAAAAGGAACAAAACTAGCCATCAACACATCATCCATCTTCATGCCCCCCAAAAGGTAGAGATTTTCACTGACACTCTCCAGCCAAGGCCAAGTCAGTCCTTAGGGGATGTGTGGTGTCTACTGCTCCTCTCAGGCAGTTGTTTCTCTGATTAAAAAGAGAGCAGCTGCCAGGAACTGTCCACAATTGAAGACTGTTCAGAGGAACATATTTTCTCCAAACCTTTTCTGTTCTCTACACAGTTAACTTTAATATCTTCTCTAATTTTCTAATATTGTGTCTAAGGGAATTCTGGAGTTCTCTTTGTTTTTTCCTCCAAATTCTCAGTCATGGTTATGAGGAACATTACTTTAGAACTACAATGTTAAACTCAAGCAAGCACTGACCTTTCTTACCCTTATCTTTCAAAAATAACTGAGGCTACAAAGCTCTATGGGTCAATACATTTATGGAGAGGATAATAATCTTCAAGAATGGAACAGAATACATAGAATTCATTTTCTATGGAGGAATCTGCTATAGACCTTTAAACCAACAGCCAGACATGTGAAATCACATATCAATGTGATTCCTTATAATAAGAAAAAACACTTATTAGCAAATACCTGTTGTTTCCCAACATCTGATAAAAATTTATTTTAACACATGGAAGTAACTATAAGCTATAAAGTATACCCTTCATATTCTTTATTCTGCTGCTTTAATCACAAAGATATGGAATTTGCTAGTAATGAAACAATAACTATTACTAGTGAGATCATGAAATGACATCAATAAAAGACATTTTAGTGATGGTAAAATGGTCACTACATGAGTATATCATTATCTTTGGACTTACATCCTACAACTTACAGCCATCCTAGTAGTATTATTTTAGAAAAAAAAGTTCAAATTTCAATTGTTAAAAAACCACAAGTCTGGACCAAAAAATGATGACATAGTAGCTGCAAGGACAGAAAAAAGGCATTAGGGAAATACATCTAAATGTATAAAATCATTGCTTTTACGATGAATTATAAGGTCAACTGCTAGGAGAAAAGAAATCTTAACATAATTTTTTTTACAGTAACAGACTTTAAGACTGCTAATAAATGTTGGTATTTTATGCCTTAATACATTACATAATTACAAAAAGGAAATAATATGATATCTGAACATTTGAATAGTTAGAAGATACCAGAGGAAATAATATAATCCTTTATAGTCAGAAACTATGTCTTCTTTGGCTTTGTATTTATGGTTCACACATGATGGGAGCAACATTTTTTCCTTGCTCATTATTCATTACTATTTATTTTGCATTGATTTTTTTTTTTTTTTAAGAAATTACTAACATCTTACAAACCAAACCAAAGATGGAGTTTATGCTCTTGTATAGAACAAAAATTAAAATAAATTTCTAGTTGTCCTTTGGTCTTATGATCTTATCTTTTCATAGAAAGGGTTTATGTTGTTATCATTTCTTCTTTATTTCTTTTCAGTAAAGAAAAAAAAGTATAAAATAGAAGAATAGAATTTCGAATCACAGAAAGAATTCTATTTTTTAGTATACATTGAATTTAGTCATTTTGACTCTGCAAGTCTTAGTTTTCTCAGAAATAAAGTTAGGGTTTTGGATTAGATGACTTCTAAGGTTTCTTCAGATCTAGCTCCTATGATGTTGCTGCTTTTTGTACCTAAGAAGCCAATTCGTTTTTATTTCAAACATAACTGTGAAATTTACATGGAATCATGAAAATTTCTGCCAAAGTGCCATTTTGTCTGTCATTCAAATGAGGGATATCAAAATTATAGTTCTACTTCCCAAAATATACCTAGTTTAGCCACATGACAAAATGTGAATATGAAAATGGATTTAAGCTTACCAAATATCTATTAAATGCTAAATTCAATATCTTTTCCTAGTTCTCTTTCTTGACAATTTTAGACAACATTAACTATTCTTTCCTCCTAGACTTTTTTTCCTTCCTTGGCTTTTATAACTCTAATGTTTCTTGATTATCCTCTTATTAAATCTCCTTTGCTGCATCAACTTCCCTTTCCTGTGCACTAAATATAGACATCCTTCTTTGGTGATTCCATAACCTCCCACAAATTAAATTATCATATCTATAGAGATGATTTTTGTATGTATGTATATATATGCATGTATATATCTGTATGTATGCCCATTTCCAATTTTTCTCCTGAACTCCAATCCTGTGTTATCAATTACCTGATAGATATTTTGATATTGATATCCTATAGGCTTCAATAATTAAGCACATACAAATTAGAACTCATTAAATCACCCTACCCAAATACATCCCTCCCTAACATTTCTCTATTTCTGTTAGTAGCATCCCTATTTCTTGTCACTCAGATTTTTAACCTCAGTATTATCCTCAACTTTTCATTTTCCTGCCTCCCCATATACAGCTATTCTATCTCTCCCTTCTCATGATCACCTCTGTCTCTTTTCCATTAACACAGTCTCTAGTTTTACCTGTTTTGTACAACTTGTTTACTGGACAAATGAAATTAATTGGTCTCCCTGTCTCTAGTTTCTTTTCTCTCCAAGTTATCCTTCAAACACCTGCTAATATGATATGCTGACTACCTAACCATTCATTCAGAAAATCTATAACTAAATATGACACTTTAAATAATTAAGCATTCTCCCCACAAAGGCTAAATCCTCAAAATACATAAAATTTCAAAATATGAAATATCAAATGCTGATAAAATCTAACATTTTTTCAATAAATAATTTCCACATACATGGAATAAATTAGATGGTCTTTATTTGGGGACACACTAAAAACATTAAAGATGTTTTTAATTAAGATGTGTTCTCTTTCAGGTAGTTATTAATGATCTATATGTTCTAATATATGACAATGTGGTATACTGGCAAATGTACCGAATTTGGAATTGGGGTAAACTGGATTTAAGACCCACTTCAGATATTGAATGTCTGTCTTACCATCTTATTTACCAGTAAAATGAAGTGATAACATTATCTACCTAATAGGAAGAACCTATTTTATCAATATTAAAGCACTATATAAATACAAGTTAATACTAAATTATAGTAGATAATCCCAAACCAAAGAAATCATTATTTGAGATATTTCATCATATAACAACCCAATGTACATAATATTTCTGTTATGGTATTTGTTCTTCAGTTTTATTTTGGTCTGGTCTGGTACTTTTGGTTTCTTCACTGTAAAATTCCAGGGGAAGGGACAATCTTTCAACCAGGTGAGAGTAGAAACTTTTCCACAAAGTAAAGTCTTAGAGAATTGTCTGGGAGCACTGATAAGTTAAATGACTTTTCTAGGGTCACACAATCAAAAGATATCAGAGGTTATATTGGGTGAATATCACTTTTAACTTATATTAATAGAATTTTACCTGAGGTAGACTGGGTGATTTCAGGGAGAAGATGTGCTTCCCATTACATAAGAGACTGTTGTTGTTGTATCTCTTTACTCTTTCAGTATTTGGGGGTTTGGGGGATTGGCTGCCAATGTCTTGGGAGGAAGAAGAATAGGTGCTAGGAAACACATCAATAAGCACAAAGTACAGGGAAAGAAAGGTGGAGGTAGGGAAATGGGCCTTGAACTTCAGAAAAGTATGGAAGACTTCTGGGAGCAGAGTTAAGATGGAGGAGCAGAGAAAGTGCTCAGCTGAGTTTTCTCAATATTCCTGTCCAGGTAACAATAAAATAACACTTCTGATTGGATTCTGGAGTGAAAGAGGGAATAAAAGAATGGGACATTTTTCCAGGCCAAGCCACTGTAAAAGGAAGTCAGAAATAAAGATCCATGTCATGGGAGTGGAGACTGGTCTGGAACCCACATGAATGAAGCAACAATGGTATAACTAATTGATGGTAACAGAAGCACTTCTGATTAAAAGGAGGCAGGAGTGTTGGGGAGCAGTATTGTTTCTGGTCACAAAGGATCAGGAACCCTGAAGATTAATATCACTTATGGTCCCAAGAGAGCAGGAAAACCTGAGAAACAGTATTATTTCCAGTATCAGGGAAAAAGGGGGCCCAAATAATAGTACTAATTGCAATGCCAAGAACTCAGGGGTCCATTTCTAGGGAAGGGTCACAGTGCAAACCAGGACTGCAGTGACCATACCTCTCCCCAGATCACACCAACTTGGAAACACCAAAAACTTCCAAACCCACAGAATCATGTCCAAAAACAGTAATGTGAAAAAGCCTGAAGCCTGAGACAATGTCCCTCACCCCACACTAAAGGTACAGAACCCAACTTTAACATTAAGTTCAAAATCAAGAAATAGGGTAGAAACAATCACAATAAAAGAACCTGATCATAAAAAGCTACTATACTAAAGAGGAAGTTTGAGACATCAATTCAGAAGGTAATGAAATCAAAAAAGCTACAAGCAAAGCTTCAAAGGGAAAAAAAAAGTGAAGTGAACACAAGTTCAACAAGAATTCCTTAGAGTTAAAAAATTATTTTCAAAATCAAATAAAAATGGAAAAAAAAGGTAAAAAAAAAATGAGAATAAAGGAAGAAAACTATAAAAAGTCAATGAATAGCTTGGTTAAAGAGGTATATATACAAAAATAATGAAGAAAATAACACCTTAAAAACTGGCCCAAGGGGAAAAAAGGTAGAAAACCTCACTGTTGGAAAAAAAAACCCTTAAAAAGCAGAATTAGTCAAATGTACTAAAAAGATCCAAAAACTCACTTAAGAAAATAATTCTTTAAAAATTAGAAGCAAGTGGAAGCTAATGACTCTCCAAGACATCTAGAAACAATAAAACAAAGTCCAAAGAATGAAAAAAATATATAGAAGAAAATGTGGAATATCCATTCAAAAAACTAACTGACCTGGAAAATAGATCAAGGAGACACAATTTAAGAATTATCAGGACTACCTGAAAACCATGGCCAAAGAAAGTGCCTACAAATCATATTTCAAGAAATTATCTAGGAAAACTGTCCCACTATCCTAGAACCAGAGAATAAAATAGAAATAAAAAAGATACACTATTCATCTCATGTGACAATTAAAAACTCCTAGGAAGATTGTAGCCAAATTTCGGAGCTCCCAGGCCAAAAAGAAAATACATCAAGAGTCAGAAATATATCATTCAAATACCATGGAATCATAGTCAGAATTACAAGATTTAACAACTACCATGTTAAAGTCTTCACTTTACTTTAGACGGCTTTAGAATATGATATTCTAAAAGGCAAAGGAGCTAGGATTATAATTAAACTGAATACACTCCTTCACAGAGGAAAAATGGATATTTAATAAAATAAGGGACTTTTAAGCATTCCTAAAGAAAAGACTAAATAGAAAAATCAGACTTTCAAATACAAGACTAAAGAGAAACATACAAAGGTAAATGAAAAATCATAAGGGACTCAATGGGTTAAACTGTTTATCTTTCTATATGGGAAGAATGATACATAAAACTTCTAAAAGCTTTTTATCATTATTTATAAATATCATAAAGAGAACACTACAGTGAATTGATTATGTTGGGGCAATATTTCAAAAAATGAATAGGTGAGAAAGAGGGATGTCCTGGAAGAAATATGGAAGGAAAGGGAGAATGGGGCAAACTACCTCACATAAAAGAGGTGCTCAAGGGAGAACTTTTGCAGTGGAGAAGGAAAAGGTGGGGTGGAGTAGGAGTGGCAATTCTTGAATTTCACTAAAATCTAAATTGGTTCAGAATAGAAATGCATCTTACTCAACAGGACAGAAGGAGGGAATGAGTAATAAGAAGGAAAGCTGATAAAAGAAGCCAGTAGTCAAAAGCAAAACAGACTTCAGAGGAGGGACAGGATGAAAAGACAGTGAAAAGGATAAACAGAAGAAAATAGGATAGAGGGAAATGCAGTTAGCAATCATATTTGTGGATGGGATGAACTGATCCATAAATCAGAAGCAGGGAGCTTATATTTCATCAGTTTTACTATGATAAAACCAGTAATCTCATAAGGGGAATCATTGCCATCACTAACTTTTAACTAACCTTTATAATTCTATTATTCTAGACCATTCATTAATATAGAATGTTGGCTATAAGCCATTATAAATTTTATTTTAATACTGGTTTTGTCTTAAATATTTTATTAATTTTTACTTAATTAAATTCTGTGGGTTTTTTTTTAATTCTTTATAAAATCTTCATAAAGTTTTAAAGAATCCTAAAAAAAATCTTAGAGATTATATCTAGTCTAATTCTATGCAAGATTGATGCTAAAAACTTTTAAGATAACTCACATTATAAAACATATTTACTTATAATGCACTAAATTTCCCATCTTCAAAGGAATATATAAAAATTATTAAAGGAAAAAATCATCAAATATACTGGTTTATCAAAGCAAATAAAACTTTTTCCTATTTTAGCTTATTTAGGAATTCCTAAGACTAATGCAAAAATGAAATCTGTTAAAAAAACAAGTAAGCTATTTGGGCATTTATATCATAAATGAACATACTACCAGATAAGAAGAGTTAACAGAAGAGGAAGAATTAAAGGGCAAAATAATTATTTTAAAATTATTATCCCCTGACTCCATCCTATTTTAAAAATATTTTCAAATATACATGTAATATGGTATTTTAAAACTTGATTGAAGACCAAAGTGGTTCTAGGTGGTGGCACTTGGCTTTCTTTTCCATTGTTTTTGCCCTTTTTAGTTATCACAGCAGGAAAAACAAACTAACAAACATACTTTTAACATTTATAAAATAACTTAGTTCTTTCTTACATTAGCATATTTCAAATGGTTTCCACTTAACATCTCTAAACTTGGCAGGCATATTAAGCCTAATTCTATTAATTTGGGGAGTTTCTCAGGCTTGAAAACTTAAATGAGAAGTTAATTGAAAATTCTGTATCACTTAGTGCATATGTAGCACATAATTTTCTTAACTAATTTTAAAATGTAGTTGTGAAGATTTCCAGAACCACTCAATGATCACACATTGAATTTCAATGATCTCACACATTCTGAAGCAAATGTATTAAGTCAAGAGGGAAAAATATATCTCAAGTCTTGCACATCTGAGTATCACATTGCATTCATTTTTTTCTTTGAGTATGAGTTTTGTCTTTAGTTCCCTCCTCCCCATAGGGCATTTTTTTTTTTAATTAAGGAAACATATCACATAAAACTATACTTCTATAATGTCACACTTGAGACTTTAAACAAATAAATTTTAGTTATAAATCCCACTGAAACCATAACTAGGGATAAGCAAACTTGCCTGCCATTTGAATTTGAACAAACTATTTTTCCACCATGCTGAGGATTCAAATCAAATGAAATTTGAAAAAAGCATTATACTCAATTTTATCTTATCTTTCGAAACTAAACATTCAAGAGACATCAATAGGTTTTTGTTTTGTGGCCTTTTCACCATCAAGAAATTGATTTGGAAGAGTAGACTGATATAAAACCATTTAACTTCTTTCTTAAGAGACAATGGGGTGTGTTTGTGTGGGGGAAATGGAAGTGGGGAGGGAAAGTTGTTTTGCAATTTTTCCAACCATAAACAGCAAAGCTCCAAACTGAGAACAAGCTGTTTTCCTCTATTTCTAGTCAGAACTTGACAAATTACAAAAATGCTATGCTTTAAGGATGAGATGACACATCATATACAAAAATACAAATGTTTTGAAGATGCACAAGAACATGAAACTATACCAGGAACCAAAATTTAGTATAGCTTGACTTTTGCACATCTATCCTCTGAATCACAGAGTTGTAGCAATAGTATTTCTGTATTGATACTCAGGTACTCTATTTTAGCTGGATTTTGTAATCCTGAATGGAATTCAGTAGAAAAGAAGCTGAATCCTAGGAGTCACTTGCAATTGAATATAAGAGCTGATTCACTCTCTAGCTAATACCTCATAGGAGAAGAAGGAAAAAACAAACAAACAAACAAACAAACAAACTTCAGCCTTCTATGTCTACTTCCTCTTTGTCACTTTCTTATTCCCTTACTATTTGGCAGACCAACTGAACCAAAAAATCTGCTCTAACTGTACTAGACTAACCAATCAAGCAAATATGGACTAGATGAGAGCCAGGAAAAGCACTCTAGAAACCACTTGCACCTAATAAAAACATATTTTTAATTTAGCTAATATGAAACCCAAACTAATTCTGTCCAAGTGGAAAAGATGCTTTATTTATATTTATTTATGTGAGTTCTTAATTTAGACTGGCTTCATGTTCATAAATGAAATTGCTATTTTATAGACTAATATGTATATCTGGGGTACAGGTATCCCAAAGGCTTCCCACACAACTGTGGCAGTCAAGAATAATTAGTAACAATAGTTCACAAAAGCCACATAATTAGAATTTCCTTTGAGTAAACAATATGAAGACTAGGAGAAAAATCTTGCCTTGGTACTATAGTGAGCACTGCTGGACTTGGGAGGCAAAAAGGCCCAGCTGCAAATCCTGCCTCTGATACTCACTAGTTACATGATTTTGAGCAAATTGTTTAATTGCCTCGGTTTTCTCATGTTTCAAATCAAAGACATTGGACTACATGGCCTCTATGGTCACATCTAGTTCTATATTTATGATGTGCCACATTGAATATTAGTAAATGAATATTGTGACAACAGAAGATATGAGGGGATTTTGGAGATATCTAATTAGCTAAGTTACTTTCCAGAGAAAATTACAGAATTTTAATACCTGACAGAAGACAGAGGAATCAAAACATGGCGGTGGCACCTTCATCTCTCAGCCTTTAGAGAATTAAAAAACAATTGCATAGCTTTTGAGGTTTGCAAATGAGTAACTATCAGAGGCAAGACTCAAAGGTTCATCCTGAATCCAGGTCTAGTGCTTTTCCTGCTATTTCATAGAGGATAAAAAGGAGGAGATCACAGAGAAAGAGGTGATTAATCATATAACTTTTGAATCATCTAGTTAGAAGACTAGAAAGCAAAGACATGGCATTCCAGAACTTTCCTCTGATTTAGAAACAATGTTTCATACACTTTTAGAGTAGTACTAACTAAGCAAGCCTTACAGAGAAGCCTCATTTATGAACTGACATCTTAGCATTTAGATTTGAGAAAGAGATCATAAGCAATGTAACAATTTATATAATTTAAAATAGTTAAGATTTAAATTAAATTTAAAATAAAAGTATTTAAAATGTCTACTTTGTGCAAGGCACTTTGCTAAGCTTTACAAAGGAAAAAATGAAGCAGCTCAAAAAAATAAATGTTATAACTCCCCTTGTCAAATACTGCAAATCTTTCATATGTTAGAAATTTATCTCCCTCTAATCACCTTTTCTTCTTCACGTTCAACATTTTTAATCCTTTCCTGGTTCTTACTATCTTCCTCTGAACATCCTTTATCAATGCTACTCAAGTGCGGCATCCAAAACTAAACATCATATAACTGATAGGATCTGACCAGCACAAGACACAGAGACATCAGTTTTTTCCTGAATTGCAATAATCATGCTGAAACAGCCTAAGCTTTCATTAAATTTTTGTCTGTCATTTCACCTTTGACAGAGAGTAGAATCCAATATACTAAAACTTCTAGATCTTTTTTCATATCAACTGCTATCTAGTCCTGTCTCTCTAACCTGTGTTTTGTACAATTGATTTTTTTTTAAATCCAAGGCCGCAGATCTGCATTTATGTCTATTAAATGTAATCTTCCTAGATGTGACCCATCATCAGAGCCTTGTGAAACCTTTCTGGATACTTAATTCTATCATACAATGTATTAGATATTTTTCCCAATTTTGTGGGATGGGGTTAAGAAATGTGGTTCAGGATTTAAAAATGAAAGAAGCCAAAGGCTTGCAAATAACTCAAAAGCTTGATTTAGTTCAATTCAACAAATTTTTATTAAGCATTTATGTTCAAGGCACTCTGATAGAGGGAACTCTATCAGAAGACAGAAATAAAATATTATCCCTTTCAAGGAACTTACATTCTACTGAAGAATTAATAAATGTATTCACATGTAAGAAAATATAAAGCAATTTGAGGATGGAGAAAAAACCTATCAAGGGGAGTAGAATAAAGGAAAGGCTTTTCTCAGGAAGTGGCACCTGTGTTATTTTTTGAAAAGGTAACCAAGGGTAAGAATGACAGAGCTATTGGCAGGAGAGCAGTTCAAAACTACCCAAAGTCTGCTAGAAATTTCTACTTGGATTGGAAGGACCAATTCACAGCTTCATCAATGGTGTGCTGATGTACCTTTCTTTTTTTTTTTTTTCTGGGGGCTTTTTGGCCAGCAATTCAAACATTTCCCCTGCCTTCCTGAGATGCACCATCTTTGGTGCTGGAACTGGAAAACTTTTTTAGGCCCATGGAAATTACTTTCCAGAAATGATTTTTGCCAGATGATTTACTGAATATAGGTGATATGCAATTTGCCTTACTGAATAACATAAACTGGCTAGAAAATGAAAATCCTGGATTCCAAATGTCTATTTTCTCAATTAATTGGCCCATGTCATCTTCTATTCTATCTTGAAAAGACTACTTCAGAGAATATGGTTCCCAAGATTCATATTTGAAAGAATGAACCCAAATGAGCTTTATAAAGTGATAGATCAATTTTACCTTATATAGAAACTTTTAACCAGTCTAAATACACTAATCAAAACTTCCAAGATTCTTATTGTCTAGGACAAAACACACACACACACACTGCACATATTTTTATTCCATATTGCAAAGTATGTGTATATATATATATAATATATAGTGTATATATACATATTTGTATGTATACATATGCATTACACCTACTGTGTGCAGAGCATTGACATGTATGTGACACGTATATACATATATACACATATCATGCCTCTGATACAATGTTTACTGTTTAGAAGAATGATGTTATATAAATAGTGGTTAATTGAATGAAATAGGGTAACACTAGTCCATTTATATAACAAAACAATATAAGAATCTCTAAAGACATAAAATAATTTTATTTATAAATATATATTATACTTTATTAAATTTACTTATATGAGAAGGACTGACCTACAGATTCAGGGGAAAGCAGGAAGGGAACATGCATTTATTAAGTATCTACTGTATGACAGGTATTGTATTAAGTACTTTACTTTAGGTGACTTTTCCAGGGTCATAGCTGGATAATAATAAGCGTTCAAGGTAATAAGTATTCAAGGCCTGATATAAACTCGGGTCTTACTGACTCCGGACCCAGATTATTGCTCTTCCAATCATCACTGGTGCACTCTTAGGCAAGTTACTTACCCATACAATTTTCTTCTCTGTAAAATGAAGGGACTGGGTTAGACTATCTCTAATGTTCCTTTCTGCTCTGGATATGTGATTTAGTGAGATCTTAAATCCCTAGGACACTAAAGTACAGGTAACATTTTACTTTAATGGGAACAAGGAATCACACTGACAAAATCACATATCTTAAGGAAGTAAGATATACATATTAAAGAAAGTGCTTAATGAAAATATAAACTAAATGTGACATGTATATTAAGTCAATAACAAGAACTTGGATCTTGAAATCACACAAACACATTCCCAATCCCCTTTTTCCTCTAGCTTTAGTACATATATTACATTAAACAAAAGGATAATATGAAAAATAGAAATGGGTACCTAACATTTGTTTCTGTTTTACCTTACTAAGTACCTACTACATCCCTAAAGCTCTGTTAGCATCACAAAAAGCTTTTTTTGTCTTTTAAAAACTATAAGGATTAATAGTAATCATGGCAATGACAGTAGGACCTGACATTTATGTAGCTCTTGAATGTCTGCAAAGTACTTTACATAACATCATCTTATTTGGTTCTCAAAACAAGTCATGACACAGATAGTATGACTTGAGTATATAGATACTCAGGCTCAGAGAGTTTAAGAGATTTGCCTGTGATCTTATATCTATGGTATTACAGCCTTACAAATGGATACATATGATATCCATGGAATTTATATATAGATACTCAGCCTTAATAATAATTCTTTGTTAAAAATTTTACTCAGATCTTTAACATTCTTCTGTAGATTCTTGAGATTTAATTTACTGTCAAACAGCTGCTTTTAATTGTTCTCATTTTGGATATTTGTTTTGTTTTGATTTTTTACATTTCTATCCCAAGAGAAAAATTTATTTCTTAATTCAGTTCTGTGTACCTTTGGCTCATACTACATTTTTCGGTCAGCTATCACATTTTGATTGAAATTATGTTTTATCTTAATTCTACTACAAGATTTAAAAATCCATAAAGGGACCTGATTTAGTTCATCTCTATTTACTGCCACAGCATCTAGCAATTAATAGTGGCAAATAGGTAAGTATTTTACCAAATGTTTGTTTATTAATTCTATCATCTTGCATTTGATCTGTTTTGTTTTGGTCCCCAAGTCAATGCAACGCAGCTGCTTTGTGGAGGGAAATAAAGATTTCCATAAAAGAGAAAGATCAGCTAAGAGATACAGAAAATAATAGGCCTTTATTTGACAAGTTCTCCCTATACAAGGAAAAATCTGCAACTTAAATTTGAGGCACCCAAGGGATAATACCAAGGGGTAGCAAATGAAGAGGGGGGCAAAGATACATCCAGATCACTGTCACTGGAAGTATAGGATACCCAAAAGAGATTTATCCAGTCCTTGGGTAAAATGATTTTCAACCTACAACAGGAAGGAAATTGAGAAGTAGTCTCCAGACTCAGTACCCTATCATAGGTCAGGTCCTCATCAGTCCTTCTAGTTAAGTATTTTTGTGCCTGGGTTCTAGCTCATTCCCCAAAGTGTACTCTCTACATCAATTGAGGAACAAATATTTTATGGGGAGGGCAGTCTTTTTGATAATTGTTTCCTCAATTCTGTTATTAGAAGCAGAGGTACCAATTATACTCTACTAATTTGTTTTGATTTGTTTTGTAATTACTCAACTGATGGGTAATCACTTTTCCAAATGAAATTTATATGCATTTTTTGTATTTTTGTTTACAGATTAAAGAGTTATATTTTCTCCTTCCTTATTGCTAAATGATCCTTTTGGCTGAACTGGCTTTGTCTTGTGAAACTCTGCTATTTACCTTTCTGCTTATTGGGTTAACATCTATCTGTGAAAAATTAGGCTACCCCTGACAAGCCTGGCATTAAAATGTATTTCAACATTTGCCATTAACTTTTTTTTTTTTGTCACTGACTCTTAATGGCAGAATCCTGTGAATAAGATATGAATCTTTACTAAACAATGAATGTACAGAGCAGCAAGATGCAAATTGGTAAAAAAATGAGGAATGACTGTACTTCAGTCTCTCAAATTATATTTCTGATTGGCTAATTCATTCAAATTTTAAGTTAGTTATATGCTTACCTAGTATTTCATCCCTGGAAAAAGTGACTAGGAAATAAATTCTGAGTTAGCATTTTTCTCTTTACCATTAAAATGTTACATATAATTTTCATATTTATCAATACACCAAGTAGTTTAATTTTCTAATATGTGAATCAGACATTAATTAATAATATCTGTTCTACAACAGTGATATAATTGCAAAAATGGTTTACAAGAGTAATTTACTTATAATGTTGATTTCATTTACTTATTTAATAGCAAACATTTACTCAACACTTAATCATGGGCAGAACATTGTGGTGGTCACTGCTGGAGACATAAGATCTAGATGAGACTCAGTATCTGACCTAATGGAACTTATAAGTTTATTAAGGAAATGAGATGTCTATAAGGTTAACTTATTAGACCATATCACAATCTATTCAAATTACTATTATAATTGTATAGGAGATTTTAAGTATTTTAATCCTTAACTAATGTATGAAGTAAAAGCATTTGGGGACTCTTTTCTAAGGACAAACCTTGATTTCCTGCTCTGGGAAGTAAGTTTAGGGGCATTTAGAACAAAACCAAAATCAATAGATTTAATAGTTCATTTTTGATTTTCAAAACTGTTAAACACAGGAATGTGTTATCAAGAAATATTGAGTAAATAAATTCATGAAACATTTATTATGAAATAAACATTGTAAGACTGTTAAACATAATTTGATCAATTAGCTCACTTAGCTGATTGAATACAGCTCTGCCTAGAATCAGGGGTGTGGATGAAACAAGCCTGAGTTTCATTTTATTACATGGATTCTATTATAATAATTATCAAAATCAGGAAAAGAACATGCAAATTTACTAGTTAGTTTTTTTTCCTTTCACTCTTATTCTTAGTTTAAAGCAGGAGTCATAGGTTCAATCAAGGATTATGGTTAGACATTTTATTTACCTAGTACCTAATGATCCAGTCACACAAATGAAGACTTAATAGATAAAGAATTAACCATGCCTCTGACTTCCTTAAAGAAAGTAGACAAATAAAGAAGAGAAGAAAACATGAACAAAGCAGTGTAAAGAAATATGGGTTCTTACAGTAGCAAATGACCACCAGAAGCTTGGTTCTGATACCTTGATTGATACTCTTAAGAGGTACTTTGATAGAAACCTCTTTAGGTCCTTTAAATATCTTGAGCATACCAATATAGAATTAACACTGTCAATCTACTGGCTTTCATTCGTATTTCATGATTGGACCATCTCATTTTTTCTGTCACATCTCCTCAGTGGTGTTTTTTATGCCATTTCTTATGGACAAATGATCATGGCTATAAGTTTCATCTTGTGCTCTTTGTAATCTATCAATTTTGACTTTTCTGAGATCTTGGTGGCATCTAATGATTTGTACCCATACAGCACCACTAGATAAATACTAGTGTTAAAAAAAAAAAAAAAAAGGCATGAGATATTAAATGGCTTAGTCTGTTATTTATAACTGTTCGGTTTAAAAAAAAATGTCCTAGAGAAATCTAAGACCTTTGTCTGCGTTGGTTGAGAACTGCATATTGGCATAAGTAAATTTAATGCTAAAATAATTATCATTAATACAGCAATTAAATTATATAACAATATTTTTGATAATCTAGATATGAATTATCAAAAATTATTTTTGGACTATGAATTTCCAGTATTTTTATGATGGGAAATATGTCTTTATCTTGGAATAGTGCTTTTTGCCTAAAAACTGGTCTTTCTGTCAAATGGTGATGATAAGTGATAGTTGAAAACTGATACTTAACCAAAACGATCTATTTTTCCAACTTCATTTTCTAACACATTGTTCATGAGAGTATTGTTTAAAAGAATAAAAAGTGAGGACTGCTTATATAGTATAAGTACTAATAATTATCTACTTACATGTTTTCTTATACAAAGACATCTAGGTTATTCACAGTTGTTGGATAAAATTCAAGTGAAGAAACTATTGTTTCAAAACCTTTTAACTTATCATTTGCTTATTCCTCAAAAAAAGCGGAATGAGAATTGTGTGAATGTATAACTTTAAAAATGTAACATGGCAGCTTTTCTGATTACTGAATAAAAGCCTGAAGGAATCACTTTCTTTGCAATTTTCCTAAACTCTATAAAATCTGTTATACTGTCTTCCCATCAAGATTCTTTCACTTTCAGGACAATTGAAAACATACTATTATAGGCTCAACAAATAATTGCTATTTTAATACCCCTTTTGGTTTTAATTCACTGTAAATTTCACTTATTTGGTCACAGAATGTAAAGGAGATCACTTGAAAATCTATTTCAATATGTTTTTGTAAATCAAATTCTTTATCAAAACTCATCTGTAAACATGGCAATTGGCCTTAATTTTTTTTCCCCAAGCCTTCTTTTGCTTTCTAACAGGATTCCTGATATACTCAACATTAAAATTTAAAATGTTAAAATGGAATAATGCTCTGGTCCCTGGCTGAATCAATTATTTAAAAGTCAGGAAGATGGTAAAAAATATTACCAATATTAACTTTGCTTACTGAGGGTAAACTTGACAATTCACTAACAAAAGAACAACTTTATTACTTATTATTTATTTATGTCAGCTTAAGGATCTGAAATGAGCTTTCTATATGAATAGAAAAAATATGACAGTAAATACTCCCAGAAACTTCTTCATTGATTTGATATTTCATCACAATGCTCAAAAATTGGTTGGAGGTACTGGTGTTAGGTTGTGCTAAATGCAGAGAATACAGAAATAGAGAATGAACCAAACTCTGCTCCTAAGGAGCTTACATTCTTGTGGGAGAGAGAAGGTGTGTGTTTGTGTTTTTATATAGACATGCACACTCATACATAAACTATAAAGAAGATACACACACACACACAATCAGGTGGTAGAGGCAGGGGAAAATCAGTAAGTTTCTTAAAGAAGAGGATTTTCTGGGGCAGAGATCAGGAATGAGTGCATGCCAGATATTAGAAATGACCAATACAAAGGCATGGAGATGGAAAATACAGTAAGGAACAAGAAGGTCTGTTTGAATGAACTACTGAATGTGGGAAAGGGAAAAACATCTGACAAGACTCAAAAAATAAGTTGGAGTTAGGATGTAAAAGGATTTGAAAGATGAACAGAGAAATTTGAAATTGATCTTCAAGGATATATAAGAAGCCCCGTCAGTTGAATGAGTTGGGAGAGTTACATTGTTGGAATTGCATTTAAGGAAAATTACTTTGGCAACAGTATGTATGATAGAGTAGAATGGATAGAGATCAGAGGCAGAAGGACCTGTTGAGGATTGTTGCAATCTAGGTGAGAGGTGATAACCTCACCTTCAGGTGAGACCTGAAATAAGATAGTAGCAAGCACAGACAAGGGTTTGGACAGAAAAGGTGTTGTGGAAGCAGAAATGACATGATTTGGCAAATGATTTGAATATGTGAGGTGAGAGAAAGTGAGGACTTGGGAGGAATACTAATATTAAGAACCTGGGGGATTAGAAGGATAATGGAAATTTAAGAAGGAAAAAGGGAAAAGAGAGGAGAGGCTGACTGTCAGGAGAAAGATAATGACTTCAGTTTTGGCCATAGTAGGTTCTAAACATCTCTGGAACATCCAGTTTGAAATGTCCAACAAACAGGCAACAGGAAATAAGAAGCTCAATTTTAGGTAAGAAGAAAGGGGTGAATACCAATAAAGATGGTACTAAACCCATGCCATACAAAAAAGTTATCAAGAGAAGAGGCTCTAGAACACAACCTAGTGTAATAACCAAAGTTTGGGATCATGATATGAATAATGAGCCAGTGAAGGAGAAGAGAAGGAATTGTCGGATATGTAAGAGAATCAGGGGATGGGGAGGAAAAAAATATAGAAGTGTCAAATGTGGTGAATGGGCCCTAAAGATGAGGACTGATAACAAAAAATTAGATTTAGCAACCAGGAGATAATTGATAATCTTTGAGAGAATATTTTTGGGGAAGTAAAAAGGTGGGGATACAGATTACAGAGGACTGAGAAGTGAGTAGAGTAGAGGAAGGAAAGGAAGTGTGTAGACAGCTTTTTTTTTTTTTTTTTTAACAAGGGGAAAAGGTCTAGCAAAGAGTATGTGTGTGTATGTGTGTGTGTGTGTGTGTGTGTGTGTGTGCGTGTATTGTGTGTATTTTGTTTCATTTGGTTTTGGTTTCAGGTAAGTAAGACCTGGGAATGTTTGAAAGCAAGAGGAAAAGAAACATGAATGGAAAGAAACTGAAGACTGGAAGGGACAAACAATTTGTGAAAGCAATCTACTGGAGAACTTGGGAGGGGATGGGACCAAAAGTAGATATATAGTTACCCTTGGCAAAGAGAAAGAACACTTCATTGTCAGAGACTGAAGCAAAGGAGGTAATCATAGAGAGTGATATCAGGAAATTATGTGTTGGTGTTTTTCTCTTCTTTAAAATAATAATAATAGTTCTCTCTGGGAGAAAGCAGGTTTCTCGGGGAGGTTTTCTGGAGGCAGCCTTAGTTTCAGTTACAAGTAAATAATTACTCCAAAATCACAGCCAGCTGATAAAAGTTCGGATCTTTTACTGTGTCCTTCAATATATCCCGGTTAGCTCAGGCCTATCTTTCTGCTTGGTTCCAAGAGCTCTTGCAGCTTTGTCCTTGGCTTCTGCCTCTGCTTTCTTTAGCCTCCGGCCAGCACCAAGGTGGAAGATGCAATGAATTTCTCTTGCCTTCGAGAGAGGGCTTGTGGTCTTCCTCCCAGAGTGCTCCTCTCGGACCCCTGGGAATGTTCCCAAAAATAATTCCTCTCAAGCTCTAAGAGCTTCCTGTATATATATGATCTCCCAAAGGTTAACTCCTCCTTCTGGAGAGAGAGGGATTCTGGGTTATCTCCCAGAGTGCTCTCTGGCCCTAAGGGAGGTGTGAATTCGGATATCTCATATAAGCCCTGAAATCTCCCAAATGTGTAAACTCCATTGAGTACTTAGATACTTATGAGCTCTCTAAAGATGTGAACACAAGGATCGTTTCTATTAGTTGTACTTAGTACCTTATTTCAAGTTCTGGCCCAAAATATCTCCTTCTAAGATCAAATCAATCATATTGAACCATGCCAAATTAGATAATTATTGTCCCTACCAACTCCAATGGCTTAACAGTTTGTAAAGATTCCAACAATTATGAGATGAAGAGAATGAGAGAATAGAAAACTCCTGCTGAATGACTCAATTTGCATAGGAAATCAAAATATGGTATCTTGATTTGAAAGAGATGGGAAAAGTCTTGAGGAAGGAAGGGAAGGCTTGAGAAAGAACAGCTTCTGTGAAAATGAGATAAGGATTCAATAGGAATACAAGGACTGCCATGACAACATGAATTTATATTGTACCAGTCAGCATGATTGTGCAACTTCCTCCAGGTCTGGAGTGGGTGAAGGATGGAGGCAACGCAGGCAGGGATGAGATGAACTTATTGTCACTGGAAACAGGCTAACTATCTACTGATATAAAGAAGATTTATGAATATGGGAAAAGGTTGACTATCTTGATACATCCCTGAAGTAAATTCCAACTTGAGATTACATAGGGAATAAAAGAAACAAGAAGAGTAATTACTTATGAAGGAATCTTATTTTTATAAAAAGGTTCCATATTTTAGCATTGCTTTGTATGGTTGATATAAAACCAAAAGTTTAAGAACTGGGAAATCTTATTGATCAAAAAGTCAATGGCTGAAAGAAGTTTTGGCTAACAATTAAAAATTGAGCGAGTTCAATTGTAATCATTAATTTGTTGAAATATAATCAACATCATGTTCATTATACTGTGTCTACAATTTACGTACCTAGAAATCACCTTCAACCTTTCATAAGTTTTTACTTTAACATCTTCTCAAGAAATGTACTAATAATAGCTCTTCTTTCTACAAACATATGTTAGAATGACTTTAAAGAAATCTGCTTGTGTAGAACAGTTCTAATTCAACTGATGTAGGTGCTTGTCAAGAGGGGATAAAATTTTTTTATAAAGCCTGTACAAGCTTGCATTGCAGTAAATTTTTTAAGGTAGCTTTCTTGCAATCAGTCTTCTTCAAATTAGAAATCAGCCCTAACAAATATCACATTAACTTGAAAACAAGTTTGTCTAAACACACAAAATATTTACTTTAAACAGGAGGTCAAAACATTTTAGGAATATTTGTCATTTATCTTTTGTCTAATATTGAAGATATTTCATAGGCATTTCATGCCTACAAGTGCAAGGGAATTTGGTAATTATCTTGCCTAACACCCTTCCTTTTACAAATGTGGAAACCAAGGCCCAGAGAAGTTAAACAAGGTTAAGTGATTTGCTCAAAGAGGCAAAGTGAACACACTGATAACTTCAGTTCTGGTTTTCATTCTAATAGGAGACACAGGATACATATAGAGAATATAAAAAAAATGCATAATATAAAAATATATAGATTATAAAAAGTACATAAAAAGTATCTCTCATGAGATAGAAAATTTTAGATTATTTACCTAAATATTTAAATACTACTTACCTAGTATTTATAGACAAAATAGCAGAGTTAGGTTTTGAATTCAGGTCCTCTAATTACAAAGTGAACATATTTTCTATTTTACCATTCTACCTTCTATGGCATGTTGTACTCTTCAGTTCTACTTTTGAAAAAAATGAACAACACTCAGTTTAGTTCATTCATTTTCTTCATTATTTTAATCATGCATCTACATTTTTAAAAACCTAAAATGTGAATTAAGTATCTGAAAATGTAATTTTAAAAATTCCCCAAAGACTTAAAAACACCTGCTTTTATACATGACATAGCATGTGGTAGTTTAGACAGCATGATATCATCACTTAAATTAGTGCTTTTGTTTCCAGGAATGTACTAGTTTCTATAACTAATATACAAAAGAGACTTCTTTGGGGCAGGTAATATATATAATATTGGCTCTGACTACAGCACTCACTGCACATCACCTTCTCACAAATGTGTGATAACAATACATTTACTCTGGAGTACTGGGAGAACTATTGCAGATGAATGTCGATTGGCTAAGTGCTATTTGGGTAAACATTTTACACAGAAATATGGCAGAATACGAAAAGAGCAGGAAATGTCTATTAATACCATTATGTGTTGGCAGATAGGCTCTGTCACTGGACAGAGCCCTTAGAATAATGACCTCATAAAATTCTATTTTTCCTTTTTTTTGATCTTCCTCAATTACCACCACTCTCCCTCCTAAATGACTACATTATTTATTTTATTCTTTATATACTTCTATACATTCTTGTTGTATTCCCCCTTAAAGCAGAAACTCCTTAAATAGACAGACTGTTTTATCTGTTTTATTTGTTGTATTTAGGGCAATGCCTGCTACATAGAAGAGCTTCATAAATATCGGATGATAGATTGTTATCAGAACCAAAAAAGATCACAAAATAACATATTCCAATGCACTCAATTTATAGGTAAGGAGATGAAAATGAAGAGAGTCACATATAGTACATACAGTAGGAGAACTCTGGAATAGAAGTCAGCTCTCCAGAGGCCACTTTGAAGAGAAGAAGAATTCCTAACATATATGAAAAATTATTTACTTGTTTCTGAGACACTCCCTTTTGGGAAGGATTTCACATTATCCTCCCTCCCCCCCCCACAAAAAGAAAAAAGTCTTCTCAAGCAAATTTAGTAACATACATTTTAGTCCTGAGAAGCAGAAAATAAAGCCCTTTCAAGTAATTACCAATGGCCTCTTTCAATTTGGGTTTATCTTTAATAGAAAACAAATGAAAATCATAAACAATAACTTCAAATTGATAACTATGCTTTTTAAAACTTATGACATGAACAATGTTCAGGACAACATTTTGACACAAATGGAATAAAACTCTGAAAGCTTTCAAGAAGAACTTGGCCTTCTGCTAAAATCTACCCTACTCTTTTGAGCGATCTGCTCATGGGCTTGCTGCCAGACACTTTGTTTAGTCCTCTCTTATGTATTATTTTTTTTAATTATGCATTAAATTTATGGATATATTTGTTTTACCTTTCCTACTATATTATGAACTTATTGTGGGCAGAGACTAGGACTTTGTATTTCTGAAGCCCTCCCAAGCCTCATGGATAACATATAATAAATGCTTTGTTGAACTAAATTGAAGAAAAAGATTCACAATCATTTATCCTTAGTCACCATCCCCTCTGAGTGTGACTAGGTTGTCACATGTAAAAGACAATAGATTGATGTTCCAAAGTCCCAGAAGGCAAAATGTTGATGTTACTGAGTGGTAGATTTGAGCTAGACATAAGGGGAAAAGTTCCCAACAATGAGAACTATCGAAACAGGGAAAAGTCTATTTCAGAACTGTTAAGTTCTCAATGTCAGATGTTGGAACAGAGACTGAATGGACTTTTATTGATTTCATGTATTATACAGACTGATGTCTGGCTTTAGCAGAGGTTGGACTAGGTCTCTTCCAACCAACTTGGACATTTCATCACAAAACAGTAACTGGTGTCTATTAATCTGTCAGGTTTTGTGCAAAGCTATCATCTTTTCATCTCTAATTCTTGATCTGAAATTCATATTTGAAATATGAATGTCTCACCTATTTGTTTCAGCTCTGGAAAGAAAAATAAAAAGAATCAAGTTGTGACTATTCTATGCTTTACTATCTCAAAATTAGCTTCCAGCTTCTCTCCTTGACTCAGGCTTTTCCTAAAACATAAATAAACTGATCCCTCTGAGAAGTACTAATTGTTCATCTATGGATCATGGTTTTCCCAGCAAAAAATAAAATAAAATGAAACAATATAAATCTAAAGAGTCTTATTGTTTAAAAAATGTTTACATTTGTTTAAAATTGTTTTTAAAAAAAGGCAGTCTGAATTGGTAAGTTCAGAATTATTTAGTTTTCTCTCTCCTCATTTTCCCTCCCTGCAATGCTCACAAACTGATATGAGATCATTGGCACACTAAGCCAAGTTTACATTTAGTGTGATCATGTTTAAACTTTCCCTATCTTGAATAAATGGTTAGTAACTGCAATTTAATTAACAATTATTAGACTGTTTGAAAAGCAGCTGAATATTAATTCTATATGTGACAAAAAGGAAACTATTTAATCTTAAGAGAGTCAATAAGATAAAACTCCTTGGGCATGAGACAAAGCCATCAGAAGAGAACTACTTTACAAAAAATCTTTAATAGAGAAGACAAGAGTTAAGTATACTTTTATTAAAAAGACTTCAACTAAAACTTTTCTCTGATGTCTTCATGATCCAGGGATAACCCTGAGTTTTCAAAGGGTATAACCCCAACTTATGCTCTGATTGGTTATACCAAACTGCAAAGGTCTTCAGGATGATCCTGGCAAAAGACAATGCCTGTCATCTGAATAAGAGCCAACCTAAATTTGGAAATTCTAGCATACTAAAATGGCAAAGGGTTGTTATCTTCACTGATGGAATCATATATCTTTTGAAGAACTGAAATATGTTTATTAGCAATATGTGGAAACAAAAGCCACCAGAGCAGATTGTTTGAAAGTAGGGAACTATTTTTTCCTGAAAATCTGCCACCATAATAAATAGTTAGGTGCCTTGGAGCTATTTTGCTTAAAAAGAGATCCTAGCAGATGGGTTTGGTTGTATCTGTATTTAGCACTGGCAAGATTCAATTAAGTTATTATTTGCTGGAGAACTAATTAAGAAATAGGTAGAGTTTTCCACAAAAAGTTAAAACTAAGTAATAATGGGTTCAGTTGGTGCTAGGTTGTTACCTGGAGAACCTGCATTAATCCCTCCTGTGACCAGATTCAAATTTATACATAACTAATTACCAAAAGAAATGATTATTTCAAGTAGGTGAAAAAATAATTTTACAAAACTGAGTTTAGGTCACATCAGAATAGTGCAAAAAATGGCTTTGAGTAGAAGCACATCAACTATTTTTTATTTATTCTGTGAAAAGTAATTTTTTTCCTGATCTCTCACTTTTCAGTAAGACTGATAGGGTAGAAAAGTAAAAGATGGAAGCCAAAGAAGCTGCATGGGGCTGTCTGAAGCTATATAAAATTATTTTCCAATATGTAATGCAAGAATACATACTGCATAATACAGATACTCCCCTCTCAGACTTCTCTTAGAAGAGTGACATGGTTGAATGTAGAGGGGTGAAACTATTGAATTCCATGCACTGAGGTCAGGATTGCCGAGCGCTTGAGGCTAACTTTTGATTGGACAATACTCTATGGTCATATGGTTGGAAAATGGTCCTTTCCACTATCCGTACTGGCTCAATGATTGGTGTAAAGAGGATTGTAGGAGGGACTAGGAGGTGGAGTAAAATGAGCCAAAGACTCACGCTTGGTGGTTGATAAGGTAGAAGGCTCTTGCAGAGATTCTGCTGCTATTCTGTTCAATCCTGTGTCTGGGGACCAAGAATAAAGATTAAGGACTTTTGCTTATCCTGACTCCGGCTGATTCTGGGGTGTCTTAGGTGGCAGCGCAGTTGGTACAGCTGAATGCAATCTTGTTTTAATCACAGGGAGAGGAGGCAGAATGTGGTTGCTTCTAACAATTTACAATATGAACAGTTTAAACTTAACTCCATCCACCTAGAAGGTGAGCTTGAGGAAAGGCACCATTAACAACCTCTTCATAAAACAAAGGGAGAGTAAATAGATGGTGTATTTCTGACTGAGGCTGATGTGTTTGGTTGCTCCATTAACTCCAAATCTTATTCCTGGTGTTTAGCAAAAATTTCATAGTTCTCTTCACAAACTTGGTTCTATTACTTCATGGCCCAATTCCATCTCTAGCAATTCCATCTAAATTCCCCTTATATTTCTAATAGGAAGAAGAATATATGGATTTCTAACTCCTAAAGTGCTATTTGGCAGCATTTATTAAACATCTGCTGCCTTTCACCCCAAAGGGATCTGCATTTCGGTAGCAGATACAGATCTCCCTAACAGAATTTGTTGAGTGTTTCAAGATGAAATGAGTTACAACAGAACATTATAATCATAATACATTTAGTATGACATGCAAATAACACTTCTTTAATCAGTTAATATATGAAGAAAATAATAAACAGTTATGATATATCCTTGAAACAATGCTGTTATCTTAAGGGCCAAAAATTTCAAAATAAGAATTTAGTTATGAAGTATTTTTCTGCCAGCAGAAATGACATTGAGAGAATCTTGGATTAGTTTCTATTTTCCATAGCTCTTTTGGTGATTATTAATGTTTTTAAATTATTATAGTTTTTAAAGCAGCAACTTATTTTATACCTGTGAGGCACACATGCTTATTCAAAATCAGAGGTAAATAAATTGCACTGTCTAAAAAGAAGTCATGATTGTACCTATCTATGAGCAATTTAAAATGCATCTAGAAAAGTTCCATAGTTCCATCATATACCTTTGTCATTTTATAAGTTGTTTTGTTGTATATTTCCAAGTGGATATGGTGGAGGAAGGAACACAAGATAGTGCCATACTGAAGAAAATGAAAAAAAAAATAACATCAGAAAATAATTTAGGGCTTTGGTTCTTCAATTCATTAGATATACAGAAAAATCAAATTAAGTCAATGGAAGCTCTCATGCTGAAAATGGTTGGGCTAAAAGTAAATATTTGAATGATAAACCTGAGAATAATTAAGTTTTAAAATCCTTATTTCTGAAATCTAAACCATTGTTGTGTTGACTAAATTGTGACAATATATGCTTAATTTTATTAAAAATTATTTTAATTACTCATGGGAAGCAATAAAAATATGTAATTATCCAAATTATGTATGAAAACCATTTTTCTAAATAAATATAGCACCCACTAAGTATACAAAAAAATCAAGTTTTCCTTGACACAATCTAACTAGAAGTCTTTGTATTTCCTTTAAAATTCTCATAAGCAAGAGCAGTATAGTCAGGAGGAAAGGATAATAAACAGAGATTAGGATCTGTTGTGTGACACTAAGAAAGTTGTTTAGCCTCTCACAACTTTGGTTCTATCCTTTGTCAAATAATCATATAATGCCATTTTCATTTTCTATCTCAAAATAGTCGATGGAGAATAAAATAAAATATGTGAAAGCATTCTGAAAAATTAAAAGTACTCCATAAAAATACATTAAGCAACACCTTTTTATAGATAAGCAAATTAAAGACTAGAGAAATTAAATGATTTGTCTAACCTGACTCACTATTAGTGAGTTGAAGAACTGACACAAAAGGCCAGGATACCTCATTTGACTTCTAAGCTAATGACCTTCTCATTAAATCTCATAATTTCCTTGAGAAGTACCAAATACTCCAAAAGATTATGTTATCTATTTCTAAATTTTGAAGCCTATTCTTCAAAATGGAAAATTCAACATTCCTCCTCAACTATATCTACTGTGGGTATTTATGAACTACCCATGAGATTATCTAGGGCTTATTCTCATATTCCCTTCCCTCCCCTCCCCTCCCCTCCTCCCTCCCTCCCTCTCTCCCTCCCTCTCTCTCTCTCTAAATAAATAAATAAATATCACAGTAGTCTTGCATGCCATTTACTTTTACTAACTACTCTCCATTCTTGGATCCCTATAATAAGCTTTTCAATATAAAGTGGAAATGGACCCCCTAAAGAAGCAGCATCTTGAGGATGGAATCCCTAAACATTGCCAAAAGAGAGAGCAACTAGCCCTAATTATAGAAAAAAAAAAAAAAAAAAGATTGTTGATGATATGCCATTCCTACTAAGGAATACTAAGACATATGGTGATCAGACACAAATAATGAGAAGATATCTTTTCCAAGAATATGCATCCAAGATAGTATAGAAGCTTATCAAATCTGATTTTAAAAATCCAATTTTGGTAATTCCTGTAGGGAAAAGAAAAACTCTAAAACATATCTGTAGAGATTAAGTCCTAAGATGCTAAGAACATATGTAACATTTTTTATCACAGCTGCTAACTAAAATAAGGGATCTTAGAAGAGAAAGGTGGATGGATAAACTGAACAGTTGCTTAAGAATATGCTATAAGACAAAAGGAGTGAGCTGAAAGGTGAGAATCATAGAATTTTATAAATACTTGCTGATCTGTTCAAAAGGATTTTAAATTGAAAATAAAAGCATATGGAGGAGAGAGATAACATGGAAATTATCAGATTGAGCATAAGAAAAAAAAATTATCACTGGAAAGTTCCAGTAATTCACAGGAAACAATACCCAAGAACAAGGCTATTAGTAACTATATTCATGGAGTCAGATGTCTTTTGTACAAATTTGTAGAGCATAAATAATAAATGAAATCAAACAAAGATCTTAATGGAAGGAGATCAATTCAAGCTCATTATTAGCACTGAAAATTGGTGACAAACTATTCATGACTAGGATATAGCAATGGCAAGGCATATCTTATTCAAAAAGGAACAGATTAAATGAAGGGAATAGCAGATAAAGACGATATATTCATGTAAGCAGATCTACAAAATGTGGTGAAAAGAAGAATAAGACACAGCTCCCTGACTTCAAAGAGCATACAGGGCAAGATATACAAAGTCACAACCAATTATCAGTAAACATGTTTATGAAACAGCTAAGATCTAATAGTGAAATAAAATCTGTCCATGAGTGATAGCCACATGAACTCTGGAAGGAATGTTAGCAAAGCATTCATTTGGGTTTGTCTCTAGAAATAGAGGGGCTTATGATGACAATTCAAGACCAGGTTATTGCCACCTGAAATTATAAAAGGATGATCCTTAAGGAGCCCAGACTTAGTGATCCCTGAAGATCATGCAAAGAAATGGTAGAAACTATGCAACATATCATCTTTCACGGAATGACAAAAAGCAAGTTAACATACTAAAATTACAGATCTTAAAATATTCTAAAAAACTTAACCGTATACCTTCTACAAAAAATATTTATAGTATTTCTTTTTGTAGAAACAAAAAAACTGGAAATTAAGGAAATGCACCTTGTCAAAAAGGTAGACAAATTATGATATATGAGTAAAATGGAATATTATTGTACTCTTAAGAAATGACAAAATGGGCAGTTTCACAGAAGACTCTTTTGAAATGATCCAAAGTGAAATTAATAAAACCAAGAGGATAATTTATATAATGACAACAATATTATAAGGAAAACTAAGAACTTTGACCAATGTAAGGACAAACCATGATTCCTGACAGCTTTGTATGAAATGCTATTTACTTCCTGACAACAAACTAATAGATTCAAAATGTAGAATGATACATAAATTTTTGGACACAGTCAATGTGGAAATTTGCATTGCTTGCCTATACATATTTGTGGAGAATTTTTTTTGGCTATTGCTGTTCAATTGAGATTGAGAAAAGCAAGAGAAATAGGAAAAGAGAGAAAATAAAATTCTGTTAACTTGAAAAGTAATAGAATTAAAGTTAAGAAAGAAAATGATCTTACATTCTGATTTTTAATTGAAATACAAAACCAGTTATTTTATCTTTTTGTGGAATGTGTGTAGAAAAATAAGTATAAAAGATAATAACTTGTTCCAGGATCATTTTTACCTGAATCCCTGGGGTAAAGATTAGAAAAGATCATCATCATCATCCTTAAAAAAAATCTGCTTAAAATTTCTTGATAAAAGTGGGAAATATGGTAATAAAATGGTAAAATGTATGGACATAAGTCTGTTGTTTTTTTTTTTTTTTTGGTCATTCTGTCAATGACTAAAAGAAAGCATTTTGCTTTACAATGGAGGTAAAGCTGACACTGGGTGTTAAACTCTGTAATTTCAGTGAAATGGCCTCTAGTTTCTGACTTAGGAAAAAAGATAACTACAATAAATTTTTCACAAATTCAAAAACCTAATTTGACACTTCCATGGCAAAGTAAGAGATGAAGAACCACATAGAATATTTATTGGATGCTAAGTGAAGTCAGCAGAACCAAGAGAACATTGTACACAGCAACAGCAAGACTATGTAATGCTCTACTGTGATGGACTTTGCTCTTCTTAGCAGTAATTGTGGTGATTCAAGATAATTCTAATAGACTTGGGATGGAAAATGCCATCCACATTCAGAGAAAGAACTACAGAGACCGAATAGATGGAAGCATAATGTGTTCATCTTTTGTTTGTTTGTTTGGTTTTTCTTTTTTGTGTTTTTTCTCTTTTGGTCTGATTTTTCTTATACAACATGATAAATATGGAAATATGTTTAAAGGATTTTACATGTTTAACCTATATCATATTGCTTGCTGTCTTGGGGAGGGAGGGGATAAGGAAGGAAGAGAGGGGGAAAAAAAACTTTGAAAACAAATCTTAGAAAAATGATTGTTGGAAACTATCATTATATATATTTGGGAAAATAAAATACTATTGATATACCAAAAAAAAAAAAAAAAAGAAAGAAAAGAAAAAGAATACTGATCAGAAACAAAATTTCTATGAAGCTTGTTTCTGAATCAATATCCTTGAGGGCAAGAAACAGGAATATAACAAAAGTCATAAAAAATTATACATGGTAAATAATACAACAAAGTGGGTTTAACCTAATACTGATATAATATTTTCCTGAAATTATAAAAGCCTTCGACAATCTACTTTTAGTTCAATAAATATTTGTGGATTGACTATTGATTGATTTTATGAAACTATATATATATATCTATGTATATACATAAATGTATATATATGTGTAAATATATACATATACATATGTACATATACACACATTTTTAAAAGTAAAATTTAAAATCTGACCTGTCTCCAAAAAAATTCAAGGTAAGATTATTTTTCAAAGACTTCATGTAGTTGAATCTAAGCAAATCTTGACAATGAATTTGCCTGTGAATTTCAATGATTGAGAGCCCACAGATGGCCTTGGGCAGATATAATTATTTATTTATAAGATTTGGTAGATATAAAATGGCAAATGGAAAAGCCACACTTTTGCAATTTCTCTAGGAGTATGGAAAATCTTAGCTTCTCATTTATGTAAACCAGTCCTGTAACTCAGATAAATACAAGCTTTTTAGAATAGAAACATTACAGCATCCTTGCTTTTACTTAGCTAAACTTAGAACACTCAATGATGGGCACATTTTCTGAACCCCACCTTCTGCAAACAAATTTAAAAGTTCTGAAAAGCAACCAAAGCTCTACATCAGGGCGCAAAAGATTTAGAGAAATGTTACAAACAGTACTGTTACTCAGGTGATTTAAACAGTGAGATTTATTGTTTTCTGCTAGTCTAAATTTTTAAGGATGGATTTTCTCAAAGGTTCATACTAATTCACTACAAATTAGGCTTGGTGTGAATGTGCCAAACTACATCTAACCACATTCTGAAAGCAGAAAAAAAGATTGAAGTGTTTTTTGTTTGTTTGTTACTCTCCTCCAGCTTTTCTTTATCTTAGGGCAGAAAATAGCAATATTAAGGAAAGAGTTATACAAAGATCTGAGTAGAATCAAAGCAAGTATTTTAAATGACTAATCTTTTAATTACATATTAATAAGAAAACATAAATAGATGAAATAATATCTATGAAAAAAATTTTAAATTCATAAGGTCCAGCAAATTTAACCTACTTTTCTACTAACCTATTACTCATTTCATAGCAAGCTATGGAAAAAAAAAAAAAAAAGAAAAGCTATAGTTAGTCAATCAATGTTGTCTATAACTGGCTGGTCTGAAATAAATATTTTTTTTTCTTACCTGTCTCTTCTTTTAGATCTTATACTAAATTTTGTGTCCATATCACAAAGGGATAAAGGAGCAAAGAACAAAAGAGAAACAAAATGACTAAATAACCACCTGCTGAATGATAAAATTCTTTTTTAAAAAATAAATTCAAGATGCATAAAGAGTTATAAGATTCACAAAACATTTTTTCCTGGGACATGAAATATTTTCTCTTTAGCCTAACTGGACTGGTGATGAAATATTTTACCATTGTTAAGATTAAAATAATCTCCCTAAAGCACAGATCTGAGTATGTCAGTATCTCAACTAATGATGTCTGGTAGCTTCCCATTGGCTTTAGGATAAAATAAAATTTCTTTCTTTGACATTTAAAGTCTTTCACAATCTGGCTCCAGTTTACATTTCTACACTTATTTCATGTTACTTTCCCTCATGAACTATATATTTCAGCCAAACTGGTCTATTTACTGTTCTCTCTATGTGATATTCCATTTTCCAACTCTTGTGCCTTGGTACAGTCTGTATTTCATGCCTGGAATGCTCTTTCTCTTCAACTTTGTCCCTCTGAATGTCTACCTCCCTTTAAGAATCAGCTCAGATTCCATTTCCTAAGCCCTGTACTGATCTTCTCAGTTGTTACCAGACCCCCATCCCCAAACCCTGTTTTATTAATTTTGCATATGTAAGAGTGTGGGAATCCAAAGGCCAAGACCTAATCACAGAAAATAAATCTATAAGGAGGTGTTTAACTAACTGTAAATGATGTGGACCACACCAAATGATCTCTTTATGAGGTGTGAATTAGACCCTTGAATGAATATAAGGAAACAACCAGATAGAATGAAAAATGATTGAAGGATTAGTCTGAATTTTAAAAGCCAATTCACTGAGACTTGTATTAAATGAAATCACTTCTGAAAGTCAACCTGAGGCATGCTTTATCATTTTCATCCATCATTTCTTTTCCTAAGCATTCAAGGAATTAATTTGCCCCTCATAAAAAAAAATCATTTGGAATGGCTATATCTTTTGTGGTTATTTTAACACTATCTTGTAGGCTCCTTTTCTAAGATTAGGTCTTGGGCTTTTAAGGACCATTCCCTTAAATTTGTATTTTTATATTAATTTTATGTTTCTTCCTAGAACAATATAAGCAAAGTCCCTGAGGATAGAAGCTGTTTGGTTCTTATCCCTATGTGCTCAGTACATAGCACAGTGACCAGCACAAGATGGGACTTAATATATGTCTGCAGAGTTGCAATGAATTAAAATGGGTAAGCTTCTTCATTTGAGTTAAATTAACACAAGATAGAACAGGAAGGAGAGCTGAGATAAAATAAGCACACAAGGAAAAAACAGGCTTATGAGTAGTACATAAGATAGAATGACTCCAGTCTTTTCTCCTGAACCAAGGAAATAGTAGTTTAGTCTCACTAATAAAAATGCTAATTGGAAAGACTTTCTATGAAAGACAAAATGATCAGGGAATATTGACTGCTTTTGCCAATGGCAAATTTATCATCTACTAAAGTTAATGACAATAAGAATAAATTGCTAAAGGTAATTTGTTTTCATCGTATTTACTTCATAGTAAGAAGAAACTTGAAAGTCAGAAATTTTAAGGTATAACTACCCCAAAATGGAATTTTAATTAGTAGTAAACCATACTTTCTAATAAGAGCAATTATGCATTGCCTACATTTAGAAAGATAATACCACAAAAAATATACAGCTATTTCCACTGCTAATTTACATAATGGAAAGTGGAAAAGTTTCACATGCTGTTTCCATATCCTAAGCCAAAATATATAATTATCCTTGCCAAACATTTAGGAATCGACAGAGTTTGAATGCATACAGCTTCCATAGCCAAAGATACATCTGCTTTAGGGACTTACATGTAAAGGGATGTTCACAGATTTTAGAGGATCCTATGATCCTCTAAAAACTGATAGATATTTTTTAGTTAACACAGAAACAATTCATTCATCTATTCATTCATGTCTTTTATAAGTCATCTTTACTGATTATATGTAGCAAACTTTGTAAAGATTTTTTCACTTAGATGAAAACATACAAAGCACTATCATAATGCCCAAGGAAGAAGTCAGAATGCTTTCTAAATAGGTTTTTTTTTTTTTTAATTGTTAATTATGCTATTATTAAATGTGAAAGAACAGCTTTTTATTTATCTAATGGAAATGCTTCACAGTTTGCCTGACTTCTTTCAGATCTAAAAATAAGAAAACGCTTATTAAAAAATAATAAACTTTCTCATTTCTACTGTGTCAAGTTATATTTAAAAAGTTATATTTTTGCATGTATTTAGAGAAAAGGGTTGTGCATGAAGTCTTTGGTTGTTTTCATAGGACAAGTCAGGGGCACTCCTAGAATTACAAACTCTTTTCTGGTCCTGTAACTGATTCCAAGGCCAATTTTCATAAACAATTCTTGCTTCATCTAATAAGAGACTATACTTTTGGAGATGATTTAAGGGAAAGGATTAAGAGCTTAGGAGTACAAAATTCTTAAGAAAGAGCATATCAATAGGAAACTTTGAACACTAGGTATAGAATCCATATATGTAATGTAAAATCCAAAAAAATGTAATTTTTTGAATTGTCTTGAAACAAATTATCATCTAGTAGCCAACTTTCAAATGATATAGTTCTTTGAGCTTTGCTAGAATAGGCCTCAACCCTCCCACCCCCAAATTAGAGCATAAGGCCCATGTTCAAAGTCTCTTGAACCTGAGCTTACAAAGCAACATGAGCTTCATCCTAAATATACTACATAGTGCAGATAGCAGTAAAAATGAATTTTTAGGTAAACTGCTGGAAGGCAGCCTTTCTTTTGGATTGTAAATTGCATGGAACTTTACTCATTGGCTTAAAAGAAAGTCTTTTTTTGAATTGTCTTGAAACAAATTATCATCTAGTAGCCAACTCTCAAATGATATAGTTCTTTGAACTTAGCTAGAATAGGCCTCAACCCTCCCACCCCCAAATTAGAGCATAAGGCCCATGTTCAAAGTCTCTTGAACTTGAGCTTATATTAGTTCTACCAGAGCTTACATTGTTGGCAGTATCTGCAAGCAAGCAGGGCTACCACCATCTGACCTTTAGTGATGGGAAACTTAGAGGAAGAAAAAAACAAATTATGAACAAATACAATTTTTAAAGTATATTTAAAAAATTTTTAAATATTTAAAATTTTATAATTTTATAATATTTTTTTAAAAAGCTAAATACATAACATATACTTAACATATTTAACATGTACTGGACTACCTGCCATCTAGGGGAAGGGGGAGGGAGAAGGAGGGGACAAGTTGGAACAGAAGCTGAGGGTCAATGTTGAAAAATTTTCCATGCATATGTTTTATAAATAAAAAGCTATAATAAAAAATAAAATTAAAAAATTTAAATACATTAAATATATTAAAATACATTTAAAATACATTATTCTAATCTTTCTATTTCAAATTTCCCATTTTTTGTTTTTGCCATTTAAAATTGTGAAAACAGTAGCTAAAGACTTTACATGTTCACTCTGACAGGGCCCTAAAAAGAAACTTAATTCAGATAAAAATCCATAATTATATTTTCTGATCAAAAGAGAAGAATATATCATACTACATCTTTATTCAAACTGAGGAGATTAATGTAAAATCCAGGTTTGTCATTTTTAATTTTTAGGATTGTACAACTTTAATAACAGTGAGGCAACACGATTTTCATCATTAATGGCAGATTATGAGACTGTTTACATGCACAAACACACACATATATACATGCATGTACATACCTAACAACATCTTCATGCTCATGGTCAAAAATTCTTTAAACAATTCAGGCACTTGTTCTTTATCATTAAAAAAAAAAAACAAAAAAAAAACTACTTCACCCAGAGTAATTATATCCCATAAGATCATTAGTTTCTGAATAAATTAAATAGGTCAGTTTGTCAATATTTACTTGGAGCCTACTATGTGCTAGGCATTGTGCTAAACACTGAAGATACTAAGAAAGTCCTTGCTGTAATGGAGCTCAAGGTCTAAAGGGGAAGACAAGATTAAAACAAACAAACAAAAAACTATGTACAAACAAAAGATAGATTGATATGAGGATAAAATGAGGGGAGAGAAGCTAAGAAAGAAGGCACTAAGATTAAGGAGGGCTGTGAAGCCTTCTAGCAGAAAGTGGGAATGTATCTAGGTCTTGAAGAAAGCCAGGGAGGCCAGAAGGGAAGATAAGGAGGAAGAGTGTTAGAGGTATGGAGAAGAGCCAGTGAAAATTCCCAGAGACAGGAATGTTTCAGAGATGGAACATTTTGTGTGAGGGAACAAAAAGCAGTCCAGTGTTACTGGATAGAAGAGTTTGTGTAAGGGAGTAAAATATAACCTGGGAAAGAGCCCAGGTCATCCTTACTTTCCTCTTTAGGTTCTGCTGCTAACTCTCCAGATTTCCCCATGTCCCACTGAGATGGCTACTTCTCAATAGAACCCTTGTCTTTTAGCTATTAATTTAATGAATGCTTGTTGACTTCTAAACATCCTTGTATCTTTCAAACATTCTTTGCACAAAGCAAACAATGAATAAGTATTAGTTAATTTCAATTAACTAACAAGCATTATTAAATGCTTATTATGGGCAGGGTACTGGACTAGATGCTAGGCATACAAGGAAAAAAAAATGGTCTCTTCCCTTAAGGAGCTTTTTATTCAGAATTTAAAATAAACTTCCCAGAAGTTTTATTTTGGAGTATGCCAAAAGACAGGAACCATCATTTCAGCAATCAACCAACACGCTAAACCTAGACCTTGCCTAACAGTAAATTTCTGTTTCAATTTTTTTTCTGAGTACTACAGTTTGTTACTTTCTAAAATATAAGTTGCCAAATTCCTTGCACCGAATATTAAAGTAGCTTTGAAAGGAAAACACAAGAGGTACCATTCTCCAATGAACACAATGTAGTTAACTGTTAATTTAGTGAAAAAGTAGTATTTTAACAATTACACTGAATAAAACTGTCCAAAATTTAATGTGTCTATATGCAAAACATATAAAAGTTTTGTCTAGTAGGCAGTAAGTACTATGCTGGTATATCATACTTGTTTATAAACCAAACTGATAGTGTTAAGATTGCTAGAAATGTCCTCACCTCTAAAATATGGATAATTTCAGCTGAATAGGAGGAAAAATTATTGTAATTATTTAAAATGGTATAGATTAAGATGTAGTGAGAATCACTCTAAGTCTTCATCCCTAGAAATGTTTTAGAAGGAAATGCCTGTTCAAATACAATTTATCATAACCTCCAAAATTCCTATGAATTTACCACGTTAAAAAAATAAGTGATTAATCAAAAGATGACTATAACAATATTAAAAATTGTATAAGAAAAGTCATAAAAAAGCAACCAGGGGACCGTGAATAGATTTCAGTGTTTGTGAATTTAGAAGCGGAAAAAACAAAACAAAACATTTACTTCTTTATTTTCACTAACCTCTAATTGAAAATTTTCATTTCCTCCAATTATGAATTTGTTTAAAATACTATTTTGAGATGAGGTCCATAAGTTTCATCATACTTCCAAAGGTTTCCAAGGTGAGATAAAAGGTAAATGTCTCTAAAATATATTATTTAAAACCTTTCTATTTAAATAACTAATGAAATACATTTCTTAAAAGTTACTCATCAAAAGAATGCCCTAAAATCGATAAGCCTCAAGAAACCTCAGTAAAGGGACTTGTTTGGATTATTTTAGAGTAACTTCAATATTAAAATGCAGGTAAAAGATACAATCACAAGAATGGGCAAAATGTCAGTGGTTTGTAAACAGTTTTTTGAGATGCCTCTTTTCAAACATTTTTATGTGGATTTTCTCTGAAAATGACTCACATAGTGCATATTTTATAATTATACAATTTTCATAATTCTTAAAAATATTTCAACTCTATGATCTGCTTGTAATGGGAAAGAACACAAGTATCTGTTTTTTAAAATGTGGATTAACTTCTACATAAAATACTTCTTTATAAGACAAAGATCAACTGTTACTTTGATAACAGAGATCGGAAAATACATTTTAGTTTTCTGCTGTAAGAAGATAAAAGGCAATCTGGTTTTAAACTGATAGTATAATTACAAAAATTTCAGACAAATGCACAAATATTCTAAAATTAGGCAAGTATAGTTGTGAAATATAAACAAGTACTATTTTCTTTTTTTTTTTAAGCCTTTTTTTTTTTTTTTGGTTGAAATATCAGCAAGTACAATTTTCCAAACAATAAAAACAAAGATGTTTCATTAAAACAATTCCTTTTCCAGAGTGGAAACAAATCAAATTAAACTAAGGTGCTACAGTTTTTCTAAGCTAGGATTTTTCTCCATTATTCCCTTCCCAAATAAATAAACAAACCAATAAATAGAATTATTTCTTGGTTTTGATCTTTTAACACTTGGTTCAAAAACTAATATATTATAAGAAGTTAACAAGTGACAGGCACATCCAATTAACTATGAAATTACATCACTGTGACTTCCAGGTCTTGAACAGGAGTTCTGAAGAGAAAAATGATGCTTTTTCCATCAATGAGTTTATTATAACCTGTTCATCCACAAGGAAAACTTCAAGAGTTTCTTACTACTAATATAATTTTCATTTAAAAAACAATTTTGCTGTGAAATTATCCTTCTATGTCTGTAGTATATTTTGCTGTTCTTAAATTTGTAACCCATTCTCTCCGGGATCATTGAAAATTTTCACTGTAATATGATTCATATTAGTATTAAGACATGTTAAAATTATATCCTCTTCTCAAACACCAGAAACTCTTCAAATATAATCTTAACTTGATTGTACAATAGAACTTTAACTTTGCATATCTCTCATACTTGGAATACTATTTGCTCAACTCTGTCTCTTAATTTACCTGGTTTTCTTCAAGATTCATCTAAAGCTCCACGTTCTGTAAGAGGCCAAACTCAATCTCCAGTCTTCCCCATGCCCCACGTTGCTACTGTCTTTTCCTTACAGAGTACCTTTTATCTAATTGTATATATCTTTATACACACATAATCCCCCTTTAGAATATAAGCATCCTGAAGGCAGGGACTATTTTTGCATTTCTTTGGATCCCCAGTGCTTAGCAGAACTATGTCTTGCATGTAGTAGGTCCTTAATAAATGCTTGTTAACTGACTGATTATAATCTAGTCAGCTGTTCATACAGATGGTGAAATCAATAGAGCAGATACCATAATGAATTGACCACATAATTCTGTAGTATTTGAAAATGAAAACAGCAACATAAATAACAAAACATTTAAAACAAAGCTATAAGCCTTAAGAGGCTGTAAATGCCATGAAATAAAAACATGAAGTTAAATTATGGCATTATGGTAATTTACAATTAGATATAACTGATATATTGATAGCAAATAGAAAACTTTAATTCTTTTTTTCCTATCTTGAAAACTTTAAAGGACTATAGTGGGGACAAAAACAAACAAACAAAAAACCCCTTAAGTTTCCTGGGTACATTTGTACTTGACTATTCAACCAGACACACATAGGCCACACTTCTTATTTGATGTCTATGTATAAAGGCCACCTGACTAGAGCATTTTGCCTGCTAGCTGCCTGTTGTTCAACCGTCTTCTCAGCATGCCTCATCTGGTCTAAAAAGGGACAGACAAGACAATCCAGAGAGTGCTCCTGAGGCTGCCATCCTGGAGGCAAGCCCTAGGTTCCCTGCTGAAACCACAGCCTGGATGTGTGCTGTGCTCCATGACTGGTGCTGCCTGTCAAATAAGAAATACAGAGTAGTATGCTGCCAGGGTGGCAGTCTGAGTGTCAGGCAGCTTGCTCATCATAGTAGGTTACAGGACCACAGCCAAAACAACAGCCAGGGTGCCAAAGCCAGGGGAAACAGAAGTCTGGTCTACAAAGGCAATCTCTTCCTTTGCTCTCGGGTAATTTGGAACAAAAAAGTTGTCACAAACATTTCAAGGCAACCATCTTTCCAGATAGTCTTAAAATTACTTAAAGAGAAGGAAAGGACTGGACTTCTAAGGCTCCTTAAAAATTTGCATTTCTGTGTTCTAAAAAATTAGCTATGTATGTATATGTATGTATACATGTGCATTTGCACACATGTATTTTGGAAACATAGCAAAAGATGAGTAGTTTATCCATTTCTCAAGTTCTCAAGAATTCTTAAGGGAATTCTCAAGTTCAAATTTTCAAAAGCATAAGAAATACAAAATACTATGAATAAAAATGCTGATATCAATTTTCAGGAATATTCTTACTCATTTGAATTTTAGATATACAAAACAAGTGAGATCTATCCATGTAATGACACAAAAATCTGATTGCGTCAAAATGTTGAGTGAATTGTGCAAAGATGATACCCATTATAATTTCTGTTAAAAATTCCTCTACTCAGATAAATACTGTCCTAGTATTTTACTTTTGGCATTCATTTAGCCTTCCCCGTGCAACCACATTATTTATTAATAAGTAGATAGGATACCTACATACCACCACAATCAAATAATGGGGAAATTGTTCAATTAATCTCATTTGTGATAAGTACTTAACTATAAACAGTGTTAAACCATATTGGACTGACAGGTAGGAAGGACTTCATTCCTAAGGACTTCAATATCTTTTGTATTTCTTATGCTTTTGAAAATTAGAACTTGAGAACTTCCTTGAGTATTCTTGAGAACTTGAGAATTGGGTAAACTATTCATCTTTTGTTATGTTTCCAAAATACATGTGTTCAAATGCACATGTATGCATACATATATATACATATTGGTTTTATTTATTTATTTGGAGGCTAGGTTCCACCTAAGAGGTTCTGTGAATACTTTAGATATAAAAGTAAGGAGATTTCTTGTTTTGGGAGCAATGATCAAATTGTAAATCAATAAAAATAAAATTTTAGTGGCCCTGATTTATTTGCAGCTCTGAATATTTACCAGACAAATAAAACAACATGGCTTGGTAGACAGAGCACTTGACCTATGATTCAGGAAGACCTGAATTTAAATTCTACTCTCAACATTTATTATTTACATAACTCTATGCATAGCACTTAATACCTCTCACTCTCATTTTCTTCATCTACAAAATGGGTATGGTATTTAAAATAATTTACAAGGTTTTATGCATTATGTGAATAATTATTATTATTATCATCACCATAAGAATTATTAATGGTCCCAGATACTGCTGAATAGTCAATAAGCTTTTACTGAGTGCCATTTGCTTACAAAGGATTGCATTGGGCACTCTAGGACAAGGAGGGACACATATCAAAAGAAATGCTTCCTTTTTTTGCATTCACACTTGAACAAATTAAAGATGAGTAATTATGGAAAGGGAAGGTGAGGTTCTAGGTGACACTTTAGAATTTTGACTTAAATGTTTTTCTTTCTAAGTCAATTTAACTAAATTTAACTGAATTCCACAAATACCCTCTTTCAGATCATGAAGGATATATAGCACACAGTTTAAATGGAAGTGAAATGACTTGGAGATGGTGAGGGTGCTTCCATTTAAAGGTGACATAGTGATTTTTATCAAGCCCCTAACATTTCAGGGGTTTTGAAATGAAATCTATAATCACATAAGAGTTTGATCTAATGGAAAAAACAAGTAGATGAAGAATATTTATTGTTCAGATTTTGATAAGCAGTCAAACAGACAATCTATGGAACTAACCCATCAACAAAGGTATTTTGGACACACACTGTAGATGTGGGCCCAAAAATAAATGGGAAGAGGAGATTGGATTGGATTGCTTTTAATACTATGATTCTCTTAGTGATGCTGTCTTACTATGAATCATAGGATATCACAGTCTCCACAGAACTGAAGTTGAAGGTCACTTAAAGAGACCTGGGGAAGCCAATATAAAACATATGTTTTATAACATATGTGATACTGCAACATATTGCATCTATTACCAATGAAAAAACCTAGGCAAAAAGCAGAACAAATGTTATATTTAGGGAAAAAAAATGTCAGCCAGTCATACAATAAGAACAAAATTAGCAGGAACTCAAGTAGGATAACAGTAACAACAATAATTAGTATTTATGTATGGCTTTAGATTTTGCAGAGTATCTCATGTGGTAACAACAACTCTGGAAGGTAGGTGTTAGTGTTATTCTCATTTTATAGTGAAGAAATTGAAGAAATTAAACAGCTTGCTCAGAATCCTAAAGCTAGTATTTGAGTCTAGATTTGAATTCAGGTTTTTCTGACTTCAAGAATCTTGCCCTATTCCCAAAAGTTTCTAACTAAGCAACACAATAACAAGAGATTTAGAGCAAGACATCTTTCTATTTTTTATTTAATTTATTAATGGCTTTAAATTTTTTAAAAAATATACATTGCTTTATGAATCATGTTGGGAGAGAAAAATCAGAACAAAAGGGGAAAAACCATGGGAGAGATAAAAAGAAGTAAATATAGCATGTATTGATTTACATTCAGTCTCCTTAGTTTCTTTCCTGGATGCAGATGGCATTTTCTGTCAAAAGCCTATTGGGATTGCTTTGGATCACTGAACCACCGAGAGGAACCAAGTTTTTCATAGTTGATCATCGCACATTCTTGCTTTTATTGTGTACAATGTATTCCTGGTTCTACTTGTTTTGTTCAGCATCAGTTTGTGTAAATATTTTCTGGCCTTTCTAAAATCAGCTTGTTCATCATTTGTTATAGAACAATAATATTCCATTACCTTCATATATTGCAACTTGTTCAGCCATTCCCCAAATGATGGGCATCTATTCATTTTCCAATTTTTCACTACCTCAAAAAGAGCTGCTACAAATATTTCTGCATATTTGGGTCCTTTTCCCTCCTTTATGATTTCCATGGGATACAGACCCTTGCATGGCTCTGCCAGGTCAAAAAGTCTGCACAGTTTCATAGCCCTTTGGACATTGTTCCAAATTGTAGAGCAAGATATCTCAGAAAATTAAGTGGACCCACTGTAGATAATTTATGGAAAGGCACGGACAGGAATGATACAGGATGAGGGACTGTGTGATGGACTGTGATTCCTACCAGGGAAAGATGCACCAATGTTGGGGAAACATGGGTCAATCACAGCACTGGAATACTTCTATATTAACCATAGAATCATAGCTCTAGAGCTAGAAAGAATTCCAGAATCCATCTAGTCCATCCGCTCATTTTACAAAAAGGTCAGAAAGATAAAAAGTCCTTCTTGCCTAAGGTCATATGTGTAGTAAGAAGAGAAAGGAATGAACCAAATCCATTATTCTCTCCACTGCACTCTCTTGCCTTTCATAACTCAAAAATATATAAAACTTTAACCTTTACAAAATGTTTTCCTCACAACAATCTTATAAGGTAGTTACTGAAGATATTTATTGTCTGCATTTTGTGAATGAGGAAAACTAAAGTTAAGTGATTTGATCAAACATTCCAGCTGAAAAGGTGCTGGAGCTGAGGTACAAACCTAGAACTTATTTGAATGTAAGACCAATGCTACTGATAATTTACCATGCTCCCTTTTCACTGTGAAAGACCCTCTCCAAAATAGAAAGATGAAGAAGACATAGTGTTTCTTTGTAAAAGGCTTACAATTTAGCAGATCTTACTGAGTTAGAGTAATCCAAGGTCTTGTTCATGACAACAAAATACTTAGTAAAAGACCTGCAGAGGTTTTCTCCCAATTTTGAAAGCAACATTTTCTGAGAATTATGTATTTTGTGGATAAGTTGATTCACTTCACACCTACAGAAAGAAACTGAAATGGACAAAGGATTGACCTCCCTTCCTTACCTCCACAAGGGTCTCAGGCTCTCGGAGAAATGTTTGCTCAGATAGATTGATTAAAGGAAGCATTTTGCTCTACAAAGTGCTTGCTCAACTGCTCGGAGGAGTATCTATGCCATAAGGAATTGGTTGCCTGACAATGTTCGATAACCCTGATCTATCCCAAAATAATCTATGTCAACATCTGCCATTGTGCATTCTCCTTACATCCTGTAAACCTCTTATCTTTCCCCCTGTAAGTGGAAAGACGAGCCACTGTTTAAAGTCAAATGTAACAGCAAGGGTGAACCAGAATGCTTATAAAGCCGTCCCTACTTCGGTTCTGGATGGAACTCTAAGGAGAGGTCCATCCCAGCTGGTAAATAAATGCTCTCTCCAAATTACAAACACCTTGGTTGTCTTGAATTTTATTGCCTGGGCTATCTCAAAATGAATATTCACCCTGGATAGTATATGGAGGAAAGAGTACTGGCTTGAAGATCAGGATTAGAATGCAGCTTTTAATATTATATGATCTCTTGGCACTTAACCTCTCTTTGGCCCCTTCATCTATATACAATGAGGATAACATCACCTACAATGCCAAATTCAATGGTAGGTATATACAACATTGATTATAAGAATTAATAATATATATATAGCACTTTGATAAACTTATGATAATCTATCAATGCCAACTATTTACTATTATGGTAGTGGTGGATTCTTACCATTTTAGAATACTTTCTAGAAAATCTATCTAAATACATATATGTGTCTCTCTACACACCCACACATATATATGTAAATACATGTACACACAAATATGTCAATATTCATAAATAGAAGAAATGCAGAACACTCACACATTTAAAATTAAGACTCATGCACAAAGAACATTTCCAATAAATCCACTTTCTACAGGGCTTGCCACATATATAAATATTTGGTGATTCCCATAGCCTAAACAATCCACTCCTCTTTAATTGACCCACAAAAGAATTGGCCTGGCAATAGTCCATATATATCCTGTTGAGGGTTCTTATTCAGTGAACACTTCCTGGGTTTCTTATTCTACCTTTCCCAGAAATCATTCACTGCACTTCAGTGCATTATCAACATGGTTTAGGTAACCTGTTCTCATTCAGCTTTGGCACACAACCAGTTTATCAACACTTGGATGAAGCCAGTATAGCTTTAATGCTGATTAATTGGCAAAGAACCAAGATCTCAAAGCTAATTACTGTTTTACTTTAAAGTTTAGCATACAGTGTAAATGCTTCTGAGGAAAATGGTCAAGAAACTGAATAGGACACCTGTAGGGGATTTGAATCTCCTATTCAACAGAACTTAGCCTGAAGGCATAGAGGAGGAAAAAAACAAAACAAAACAAAAAGCAAGGGCACAGTCTGCTGGCAAATTTCCCAAAATACATGAGGGTCATCACTTTTCTTTTTCTTTTCCCTGTGTGCTAAGGTAGCATGATTCCACAATTATCTTCAGATCTTTTATAGAAGAGAGATAACTGTATGTAGGGTTTCTGGTTCCTACTGTCCTTCCATGTGACCTTAGGCTTGTCATAATCTTTTTCAGCTTCAATCACTTATATGTGGAGGCTGAACTAGATGATCTATAAGATCTCTTTCAACTCTTAAATTCTTTACTTCTATATGTTTTTAGCATTTTTTATACTGACAGAATTGAAAAACTGCATAATTGTGGGAAAGTAAGAACTGCCCTTTGACCTAAAAATTGCAATGTTGTGAATATACCATGGAAGTGCTAGGAAACCCCCTTATCAATATCTTTTTCATGACAGTATTAAATGGAGTTAAAAAGAACTTGATACAACATAAATCTCTAACAGGAAAGGGGAAGAGAAGAGTTAAAAAAATTCTGGTGCATTCATGTTATAGAAAGCTTATAATACAATCAAGAACAACAAGTATGAAAATACAAAGGTTTAATGGTTTTTATGAAATAGTGTAAAATGAGAAAAGAATAACTAGAAAAACATAATAATTGCACTCACACAGGAGAAAAAGTAAATAAAAATGAGGGGACAAAGAATCCTAATGGGAAACTTAGAGAGTGATTAAAAATTGTGGAATTGAAATTATAGGAAACATAATTATTTGTAAGTTTTAGCTAATGTAATTGAAACTTAATATTATCCATTACTATAAGATTTCATTGAAAAAGGCATTATCTGGTATTGGAAAAAAAATTATACACAAATTTAAAAGAATAGGGAATTCCAAAACAGAATATAAAATACATAAAGAACTGAATAAATCCACTTCTAAAGATATATACCAGGAATAGAAAATTAGATAGCAAATCCAATGGATTTGCATTTGGAGCTTTCTATACCTCATATCATGTGCTATAATAAACTCTAATAGGATCTAGGACCTAAACAATAACAGTTAACTTTTATAATAACAATTAACACTTTAAGGTTTGCAAAACGCTTCACATATACAGTTTTCCAAAAGTCTTAGTGCAGTTTTAAATTATAATAGTAATATCTTTATGGTGGCAGTGATAGAAAAAGGGAAAGAGGCTAAGCATCATAGTTTTTAGACAGTCTATAAACATTAACTAATTGGAACTCCATAACTGTCTAAAAATCAATGAATGAACATGAATCATATTAATCTTGAAGCAATGAATCATATCAATCTTGATATTTTCCCTATAAACAAAACCAGAAGGCAGAAAAAATCTGTATCAAAATAAAAAGGATGGCTCATAGGTTCTCCTTGGAGAGGCAAATAAAGAAATTGATTTTATCATACATTCAACAAGAAGCAACATTTACTGGGATTTCTGATCATTTTGCATTGTAATATTCATGTTTGGGGCTTGCAAAAATTCTGACTACAAATTATATTTCAATGAGTACCAATGTCTGGTACTCATGGACCAGGTCCATGCTGGAGGAGACACAATTGCAAAAGCATTGAGAAATCAAGTCTCAAGATACCAAAGACAAGGAGGAAAATATTGACCTTATAACATTAAGATAACTAAAAAACATTAACTATGAACCCATATGCCTGCTTCCCTGTGAATAAAAAATATTAGGAAAACAATCTACATGTGTATCATACATTCTTTTTAAGGGTAGTAGAAGTAAATAGGACGGCTTTCTTGAGTGATATTCATAGTAGAACACAACCATTGTTGATTTACAAAGTAAATCAAGATACCATATGCTTTGATATTCAGTGGTTTCAGTACAGAAGTGAGAATAAAGACAAAAAAAAAAATGCTGAAAAATACGAATGGGGACTAAAGCATGTGAAAGGATAAAGATCTACAGACTTCAAAGAAATCTCCTGCCTATACATTATGAACACTTTCTTTCAGAAAAGAATGAGAATGTACCATATACATCAAGTACCAAAAACCATGAGAAAAGCAAGGGGACAGAGGAGAGAAGTCATTCTTAAATCGGCTATTTGTGTACAGTATGACCACTACCTAATTCATTCAAATAAAAATTAATATAAAATTAGGAGAATAAAATCAGAAAAAGAAATGGTATGCAAGTAAAACAATGTCAATTGATTTATTTAAACAAATAACAGATATTTAAAAATGGGAAATGAGGGGGAGGAAAAAACAAGGATGCTGATTACAGGAATTTCATATAAAAAGTTTAATTGATATAAAAATCAACTTTGATAATGAAGAGATAATAAAAGAGTATAAAACCAATTTAATCAGGAAAATGCTTGACTTAATAGCAAATGGAGATATGTATTATTCAAGAGCAATTTTGAAAAATAAAATTTATAAAACTGTATAGAGAAGGACAGGAGAAGCTTTTGAGTAATAGGTAATATAGGAGAGAAAAAGTTTACAGTTTTAAAAAAATCTTGGTGAAAAATCCAAATAAGCAAAATTAAATTGAGGAAAGGGCATTTAAAAATGAAAAAAATATTCAAAGGAGGACAATAAACAGGCAAAAGATGGGGGAGAAAGGTGAAGATATTTAATAATATCTTCTTTTCACCATCAAGGAAAATAGAATAACCACACATGGATTCCATCAACAAAGTTCTCAATGTGCTCATAAAGGAAATGGAAATGATACTGAAGAAGCCAAAGATGGGAAAAGCAGCTAACTTAGACTAAGTATACACAGACCAGGTCCATGCTGGAGGAGACACAATTGCAAAAGCATTGAGAAATCAAGTCTCAAGATACCAAAGACAAGGAGGAAAATATTGACCTTATAACATTAAGTAAGATAACTAAAAAACATTAACTATGAACCCATATGCCTGCTTCCCTGTGAATAAAAAATATTAGGAAAACAATACACGTGTATCATACATTCTTTTTAAGGGTGTAGAAGTAAACAGGAAGGCTTTCTTGAGTGATATTCATAGTAGAACACAACCTTTACCTTGAAAAAGGTAGAAAATACAATATTCTACTATGATTATTATTTACTGACTATAAAAGGTATGTGATTTGGTTAAGCAAAATGCTGCCTTAAAGGCTATCCTCCAACAATATTATCTTTTGTGCATATGTCAAAATAACACAAGCTTCCTTGAAAATTATAAAGAAATAACCTTGTTAAAAAAAAAAAAGAAATAACCTTATTCAACAACCCTCTGATCATTAATAACAAGTAAGGATTAAAACAGTACACATACAAATATACACACACACACTCCAAAGATATTCACCAGTGAGGGTAGAGATCCAATGTAAAGGACAAGCTAAGGAGAGATTTCCCAGAGATGGTTAGGTTCTTCAGATATTCCTATTTGTGGATAACACTGTATTGATTACATCTAGTTCTGTAACATTACAGAGCCTCTTAAATGAAACTGAAAATAAAGAGGCAGCATGGCATTATCCATAGAGAGGTGACTGGATGGAGTAAAAGAGACTCACCTTTAACAATTTTCCTTTGTGACACTGGACAATTAAGTCATTTAACTTTTCAGTGCCTAAGTCAACTCTAAGATTTTAAGTTTCAGAGCAAGTGGTGATCTCAACTGGCAGAGGGAGTTTTCTCAAAGTTCACTATATCAGGGTAATAAACAAATCTGGTCTTAAAAACAAAACAAAACAAAAAAGAAACAAACACTCAAAAAGTTTGGCCTCCCTCCCTACAAAAGAAAAACTAGTGAATGAAGAATGTCAATTTCTAGACTATTATTTATAGGTGAATGAACAAAACCTCATTAGAAGTATTTATCTTATGATTTCAGAAAGTCCTGGAGAGACTTACAGGAACTGATGCTAAGTGAAGTGAATATAACCAAAAGAATATTGTATACAGCAACAACAAGATTATGTAAAGATCAACTGTGATGGATGTGGCTCTTTTCTATAATGAGGTGATTCAGGACAATTCCAATAGACTTGTGACGGAAAGAGCTATCTGCATCCAGAGAGAGAGAGAGATAGAGAGAGAGAGAGAGAAAGCGAGCGAGCTATGGAGACTGAATATGGATCACAACATAGTAATTTTACCTTTTTTGTGGTGGTTGTTTGTATGCTTGGGGGTTTTTTTCTCTCTCATTTTTTTCCCCATTTTAATCTGATTTTTCTTATGCAGCATACATGTGGCAATATGTTTAGAAGAACTGTACATGTTTAACCTATAATGGATTACTTGCTGTTTAGGGAAGGGAGAAAGTGAGGAGGGAGGGAGAAAAATATGGAACATAAGATTTTGAATACTATCCTTACATATATTTTGAAAAATAAAAAGTATTATAAAAATAGATAATAAATAAAAAGTTTCAAAAAATACAAGTCATTATAAAAAATTATGGAGCGGTTAAGAAATTTATGAGAGGGAAAAATAAAAGTGGGCTGATCTCATGGTAAATGCTCTTCTGACAACCATACTATGTCAAGACAAAGTTAAGAAAGATTTCTAATGGTAAATTTCTGAGAAAACATGAAGAGGAATTGTATACATGGGTTGGTTATGATTTTCATTATTTAAGTAAATGCTCACATTAATGAGATCATAATGCCATTTTAATTTTTGAGTAAAACCAATCTGAACCATAAAAGAAAATATAAAAAACCTATATGAAGTGATGTCCTCCTAGATTCTAAGAACAAAAACTGTATCCATAATACCTACAATGAAAGGAACATAAGAAGGTAGAAAGGAAACAAATTTCAGGCAGATTTTGAAAGGGGCACACAGAGAAAAACATTTTTTTTTTTTGCTTGTTCACTACTGATTTAGTTTTACTTTATTAAATGTTAAAGGTTTTGTTTAAGATTGTTCTTATTTTATTTATGATTTTTAAGGATGTCAAATTCATAATAAAAATAATTTATCATTATTGTAATGACATTTCATAAAACATCTGGTAACATCACATATAGCTGCTTTGACTGGAACTGGGGTGTATTACTAGGCAAGAAAAAATCTATGTAAACAGAAAAGGCCAAATTCACAGCTACTCCCTACCTAATAGCCTCCAATTGCATGAAGCAATTTTTATTTGCCAATTGCTTTACACAATATTCATCTCTTTCATGCTACAATGCATTTTTCTGTCTCTTTCTTTTTTCTTCATTGAAAAAATTCTAATTGTTATCAATGTGAAGATATTTCAATCCCTTTGTCATTCAAAAGAGGCTACCTATAACTGATTGTACCTTAAAATATTCTAGAAAAGCTTGGAATCAAACACTTAAAGAACTGTAAGAGAGATACTTCATAGATCATCTACAATAAATTGATCATTTACAGGAGAGAAAATTGAGGTGCTAGGGGAAGAGGTCACAGAAATGGGAGGTAGCTTTCAAGTCTAGAATGGAAGTAAGAATTTCACTACTCTGTGTCTACATATCTTCTACATATTATTCTCTTCACTATACTTCTCTTTATATCTTAAAAAAAAAAATGAGGGACAGCTAGGTGGCACAGTGGATAGAGTACCAGCCCTGAAGTCAGGAGGACTCAGATACTTAACAATTCCTAGCTGTGTGACCTGGGCAAGTGACTTAACCCCAATTGTCTTAGCAAAAAAAAAAAAAAAAAAAAAAAAAAAAAAGAAGAAGAAAGAGGGACTGTAAATTACTTAAGGTCACTCACTGAAGTGAAGGCAATGTTAAGACTAGGAATAAGGTCTCATGGCTCTTAGTCCAATTTTTCTTCCATTACATTACTCTGCTGTTCAGTTTTTACATTTGGATTATTTCATGAGACCTCAGGAGTTCCTATTCATGTTTCTATTAATAAGGGACATTTGGTGATGGAAGCAAAAAGGAAGGAAAGAGAAAGAAATAGAAAGGAAGGAAGGAGGGAGGGAAAGGAAAATTTTATAAAATGGAATGTTTTCTCTGGGTAGTACAAATCATTACTGAATTTTCAACAAAATGCTCATCTTGCCAAAACCAAGTTATACATGAGACAGTTCAAGTTAGTATTTCCATTTTTTATCCTTTTTTTCTCTAAAAGAACACGTATATCAGTTACACATAATTACATTTGCAGACAAGTACTATTTTTATATTTCATAAAGTTCCACAAAAATGTCCTGCAGTCTCTCAATGCCTCCAGTATTCCTGAATATCATTGTCCCAAAATGAAGAATTTTTTCATATAGAAGACATCCTTTGACATGAACCATATCCAGAGTCTGCCATATCTCTTCCTGGTAAATTCTCAGCTCAATTAATGAGGTTACCTGTCTCCTGATCCACAGTATCACATTTCTATCAGTAAGGTAAATTTGGAATAAAGTCTCCTTGTTTTGAACAGTGACCACTATCTTCCAGAAAAGTACATGGCTTCAGGTGTGTTGTCATAAGAGAATTTCTCATTTTCAGTTTTAAAAATTAAACACAAGTTACATTTTATGCCATATTCATCTTAATTGTTATGCTCTAGTGCTTTTCTGGTTTCTTGGATCACAGAATTACTTGGAATCACTTCAGCTAAAGCCAAAAGGGAATAAGCAGTCGTCATGTCTCTATTCAGTGCTGTTCAACAGAAATAACCATAGAGTCTTTAAAACATAAGTGGGGCTTTATAATAAGGTAAAATTAACTCAGTTTTTGTTCTTGTTGTCAACAAGTAATGAAAGTGTCACCAAAAGAGCTACTAACAGAACTTCAAAACACGAAAAGTTGAAAGAAAAATTCACCATAAAATAAGCAATTTTTGGATAATCAAGAATTTACTAGGATACATATAATAATCAAACAGAAAAGTCAAGGGCAAGCCAGGAGAAGCCTAATTCATTATGGATCATTTAAGCAGAATCCTAGAAGGTAACATTCAATAGAAACTGTTCAGTTGCAGAACTTAGTGAAATTCATCTTTTTCCTTAAGGAAGTCACTTAGGTCAGATATATCAATTTCAAGATATATAAAAATTGGATGACATATGAATTTATCCAAAATGCCATTCCCACCTATGAATTATAAAGTAAATAGCAATTCTTGAGGTAACAAGCCTTATTATGATTTTTTTTTGAATTAAGAATACTGTGACTTTGTTCACCCTCATTTCTATTACATTTCTCTAAATATGAAAAATCATAAACTTTGTTCTTTGTGAAGTAATTGGTTCTGAATCCCTCCCTTTGAACTATGATATTGGATTAATGTAATATGAAGATTTCCTACAAGGATATACAGTTATGGAAACTAGAATAGAAAGAAAATACATACCTAAGGGGCAGGAGAAAGGGAGAAAGAAAAGGTGAAAAGTACCAAAAAAGCAATGTAAAAGAAAATAATGCAGTTAATTCATTATTTATTCAATAAACTTAATGGGTATCTTAAATGCATTGTAACAAAATGCTTTTTAGAATTTTAGAATTCCCAGGTTAATGGGAAAACATCCCATATTGGTCAATCCTTTTATATTTAATGAATTATAAGAACAAATACTTTTGGAAATGAAGAAGAAACAAAAATCACATTGTGCAGCACAGAAAACATTCTTAGAGAATAACTGATGACATTTCCAGATTTCCCTGTGATCCAGATTTCCTTATCTTGCTGTAAACAGGAAGATCTCTTTCAGCATTTAAACTGTTTTATAAATTGACCATACTATACATGCCATTCTCAAGAAATTCAGAGAAAAAGTTTTCAGAGCAAAACTAATTTCACTGTTAGTTCAATATAGTTGATTCCTAACCTATGATATAAAAGCATAGAACCATCACATTTTAGAAACTGGGAGACATAAAATTCATTTAGTCCAACCCTTTCATTCTACAAACAGGGTCTGTAGAATGAGGTTAATGACTTGTGATAAGGAAAAAAAAAAGATTTCCTACCTCAGTTCATTTAATCTCACCTTAAAAAGTCATAACCTCTAATGTGGCATATTGTAATAATGTTCTAAGTTATTGAAATAAAAAGTTAAAATTGACAGAAGTGATCTTATCTAATCCTAATTTTACAAATGAAGAAACAGTAATATATTAATTTCATCTGTAGGCAAATTGGCCTTGAATATTATAAAGGCACCATGTATAAACCGCGTGAGAGTTTGTAAATTTCTTTTGACTAGAGGAATAGCTTTCAAATTTAAGAAATAGAGAAAATTTTCTTCTTTATAGGAAAGGAAAAAAAAACCTATAGGAAGTAAGAGGTGAAAAGTAGAAGAGGTCAAAGCAGCAAACTGTCGTAGCATCTTAATTTCTAACTAAGGTAAGACTCAAAATATGATCATGAGAGTCCAGTGTGCAAAACCTCACATTAGAAGCTGGGACACTTGAATAAACTATAACTTCAAGTATATGCCAAAGTAGATATATAACAAAAGAATAAAATATAATTTCCATATAAACCAAAATATTGATAATAGCTCTTCTGGTGGCGAGAAAATTAGAAAACAAAGTAGGTGTATATAGATTATGCTAAACAAAATAAGGTAAATGAATGAAATGAGATATTATTTTGCTATAAGAAATGAAAAACACCATGAATTTTGAATCAAGGGAAACACCTGTATGAACTGATGTGAAGTCAAGTAAGCAGAATCAGGAAAAACAATATAAACAATGACCACAATAATCTGAATAGATGAAACAACAAAAACAAAACTGAATACGGTATAATGACTAAGCTTGATTCCTGAGAAGAGTGAGAAAAATGTACATTCCTTACTTCTTTGTAAGGTTATGGAATAGTGCATATATAGCAGACACAGTCAAAGTGTTCCTTACTTTTATAAGGACAACAAAAGGAGGTTCCTTTGTTTTTCTCTTTTTAAAAAAGTGTTTGTTATAAGAGAATGTTTGCTAGGTAAAGAAGGGAAATATATTTGGAAAGGAATGACATGACAATTTAAAAAAAATGTTAATCATACTGCAATCATAATATATAAAAGCACATGTACAAAAAGATTGAAGTGCAATTAATTTTTGTAAAATTATAGCAAAAAATGAAGGAGAAATTGCCTACTATGTTCCAGACTCTCTGCTAACTGTACTTACAAATATTATTTCATTTGATCTTCACAACAATCCTGAAAGGTTAATGCTTTTATTATCTCCATTTTACAATGAGGAAACCAAGACTGGTAGAGGTTAAGTGACTTGTCCAGAGTCACACAACCAGAAAGTTTGTGAGGCTGTGTTTGAATTCAGGTATTCCTGATTCCAGGTCCACCAGCTGCCTCTAAGATAATAGGCCCCAAATTGTAGGATACCAGCTGTTAAGTAACACTTTTGATTATTTAATTGGCAATAGTGAATTTAATCTAGCATTATTTAATTGTCTCAAGAAAAAAATTGGAAATAATCACTAATCTCTATAATAAAAAAAGGTTTCAAGCCCCCATGGATCTAGGAAGATATCTCAGGGCTCCAAATATGTAGAAATCATAATTAGAAATACAGATCATAGCACCTTGTCCTTGCCTAAGACAATTAGCTTTCTCATTTTTTGCCTTGCTTCATTATGGCCCAATAAGGGTTTTTCATGTAACTCAGATTCATGCTCTAGTTAGTCAGTTAGAGATATAAAAGGAAAGCTTGTATGTCAGGGTAAGGAATGGGAGTGAGAAGAGAAGGAAGGTATATAGTAAAAGAAAACTAAATTCTCTCCCTTCCCTAGATATTTATAAATCTTTAATTTATTTTCCAAGTTTAGAATCATCCAAGAGCTATTAGTTTAGGGCTTTCAAATTTGGTCAAGTCCAATTAGACTTTTAGTAAATTTTACTTTGTCCTAATTTTTATGGATTATAAGTAGAATTTTCTTAATTCACAAATAGTTTTGTACATGTATGTGTGTGTGTATGCATGACCAATGTTCCTATGTCCCAGATACACCATACAGAAAAATGCCTCAAAACTGCTACAACACTTGGAAAAATTAAAGGAGAAAAAAAACAATTCACAAATGCAATGAAATTTCTAAGAATAATATAATTAGAGAAATTTCATTTACTGATAAATAACCACTTAGAATAATTTCTGAAAAGCCTATAGTGATTGTTATACTGATGGGCCATAACTTAGATTTTGTTGTTCATATATACAACAAATATATTTTTAAATATGTATATATATACATTCATATATATATATATATATATATATATATATATATATATATGATAATCCATCTTTAAGTGAAATTAATACATAATACTTTTCTTTTGAAAAAAGTGTTGTCTATCCATTGTAACTATATTAGAATTATTTAGTGAAGGCTAATATGCTATATATAATATATAACATATAATAATAAACTCTAAATTTAATTGATAATTAAATGGAGTTAATATTCAAGTTACAAAGTCAGCAGAAGGCTAACAATTGAATAAGCACTGCTTTCAACAAAAAAGTTTTCTTTTAAAAACCAAAATGTAGAAGCCCTTCCTGTTCTGATCCTGACTGCCACCTTCGGTAGCAGCTAGCTCCCACTTAATCCCGCCCGCCCGCTAATCCGGCAGCATGTCTCAGGCTGAATTTGAACGAGCTGCAGAAGAAGTCAAAAACTTGAAGGCCAAACCAAATGATGAGGAGATGTTGTTCATCTACAGTCACTACAAACAAGCCACAGTGGGAGATATAAACACAGAGCGCCCAGGTATGATGGACTTCAGAGGCAAAGCTAAGTGGGATGCCTGGAACTCTTTGAAAGGAAAATCCAAAGAAGAAGCCATGAAAGCTTACATTGCAAAAGTGGAAGAACTGAAAAAGAAATACGGAATATAAAAGAAACTGGATTCAAACAATCAGCCATGCACTTGGAAGTTAAATTAAAATAATGCTTTGATTTCCTAATTCTGTGGTCAAAATCAAACCGATGTAAATAATGTGCAGCAATGACGGTTGCCATGGCTATTCTAGGTCCATCAGGTTAAACAGCTGTCTAGCTGTTGAATTGAAAAGTGAAACGGTTACTAATCTTGGCTCAGTAGCTTTAACTGGTAAATCAATAAAGTGCATTTGTTACTTTAAAAAAAAAAAAACAACAACAAAAAAAACAAACCAAAATGTACATAAACAGAATACTGACAAGAAGAATTAAAATGTTACTCCTATGGTTCTGAATATCTTTATTGTTGATATTTACATAAATATTCAATATATCACCCAAAACTGTCTTAAATTTCAATGAAGAAAAACATAAAACACTGCTGAAAGAAATGAAGATAAGTTGCCTAGTATTGTTTTTCTGCATTCTGCAAAAGCTATCTTAGAAAATCTTAATTTTCCTATTATTAGATTTACTATTTTTATTTACCTTTTCTTTACATATAAATGGTTAAAAGTACTTGTTAAAGTATTCACTAAAAGTGAGAAAGATGAAATAATTCTATGCCAATTGGGGAAAAAAGTTCCTAAATCAAAACAAAACTACAATTACTTGCTCAGTTGAGCAGGTACGTGGAATCTGCTAGAGGTGACAGAGGTAGGAGCACGATGGACAGTGTTTTGAAATTGGAATCAAGATGTAGTTGTATTCGATTGTTTTCTTTGCAAAGATACTGAATTGATTTGTCATTTCTTTCTCTAGCTCATTTTATAGATGAAAATCTAGCCTCAGATACTTACTAGCTAGGTGACACTGGGCAAGTCATTTAACTTGCTATTTTCCTCATTTACTAAATGGGGATAACAATAGCACCTAACTCCCAGGTTTGCTGTAAGGCATAAAATAAAATATTTGTAAAGCACTTTTCAAACGTTAAAGTGCGGTCAAAGTGCTATTGCTGCTGTTGTTAGAATAATCCCAAAGTCATAGAAAACTTTGGAAACATAGGGAAAGCTCTTTCTCCAGAAGGCCAATGAAAGAAAGTCATTTAAAGCAGCCCTAGCCCTACTACAAAGGCTACATTGCAAAAATGTAGTAAAGTCAAACAACATACCTGTTCTAATTTAGAGGCCTTCTAAATCAGAAAGAGATCACGTGGGATAGCCCTGCTTGGCAATGAAGAAGTGTTTCTGTTTCTTCTTTCATGCCACGACATATAGTTTTATTATTGTTTTTTGGGTTTTTTTTTTACACAGCCATTAAAGTAAACTGAAATTCAGCACTGTTATAATATGAAAAATTTGGTTGGAAATTATATATAGGATGGCTTTTCAAACACTGAAAAAAAAACTTCCTTAAGAATTCTCAAAAGAGCCCATAGATTTGAGGCTTTATTAAATCAATTTTCCTGCATGTGAAGATGCCTATTCATGTTTAAACTTGAACAAGTAAAATTTCACAGGCATTAGAGAATACTGAGACATTCAATCTACAACATCCCCATTCCACTTCCTTTAAAACAAAACAAAACAAAACAAAAACTTTCTTCAGTTCAGACAATCTGAATTCAGAATTCATGGTAATTCAGACAGTCTCTCAAACCTGAAGGGCAGAATTTCACAAGGAGACAATCCTTAGTGGTATGGAGGATGTAGTTTATTTACCTTGATCTTTCATTGCAGCCACTACCAAAGAAAGACCTCACCCACCTCTGAAGGCCAGGACTGGTAATGCTATATCCAGACTATGTGTAGAGGCTGTGGTACAGCTTCAGCAACAGATGACAGACAGTCTTCCTCACTCTGAATATGGCTGTCACTTATTACCACAGTCTAGACACAGGGCTTGCCTCCACTGGGAGGTTAGCCAACCCTCAATCTTGCTGTCAGTGCCACAGCTGGAGCTGCTCCCTCTCTCTACCTTCAAACCTTTCCATCTGGAATGGAAGGCCCTCCACAATTGAGATCCATTTTTCCTATCTAACCTCACTTCCCACTATTCCCCATCCTTCAAACTAGTCCTTCTATTGATTGTCACAGGGTTTGTTCATTCTTGTCTTGGTTTATGTTCTTCTCCTTTACAATGTACTTTCCCTCTAAAAATACAAATCTTTCAAGGTTCAGCTTAAGTTTCAATTCCTCTAATGAAACTTCTCCAGTTACTCTGGCGCACTATATCTTTCTCTTAGCTGAATGCAGAGTATCTATATTTTGTTCCACACAATTTTTAGTATGTATATTGTCTTCTATTTTTAATTTAAGTTGGTTAATTTTCTCCCCAGTGATATTTAGCAAGTAACTAGAGGGTGAAGACTGTACTTTTTGCTTTCTTTTTTATTTTGAGAGGAAATAGAAGGTGCTTAATTAATACCTGTTGATTGAATTTCTAGATCCTGTGTCCTCCTCTTCTACTAAAGGCACAGACCATGTGACAGTGTTTAGCTTTGATAGCTCCAAGGAATAAAAGCAAGCAGTGGCAACAATATTCAAAATGAGGAGGTCTTGTTCTTTCCCTAACTGTACTAATAGTCCTTTGAGGCATGTCCTACTCTCCCTGAGGCATTACAGCTATAGCTCTGGGGGCTGCTGCCAAAGGAAGTCTCTCAGAATGAGGCAACTGTGGCCCCACCAACAAATGACTGTTAGCAAAAAACTAAATGCCTCCTCTATAACAGCAGGAGATGTAGTTTAAAACTGAGTCATTTCAGAAATTCAGACAGTCTCCTCTGGTTGTAAATTCACCCAAATTAGTTGATACTTCCCACGTCATACTTAAAAATCTTACTTATACAGAACCATGATTTGATACTATGGAGGCTGGAGAGATGAATAAGACAAACATCTCTGGCCTCAAGTAGTTTATAATCTCTTTAAGGAGACAAAATACACCAATACAAATATTAAATAACTATAAAAGAACCTTCAAGACTCTACTGATATGTAAATAGAGCCAAAAGGGAACAGGGGTTAAATGATATCATGCTTTTGTATTAACAATCTAGATTTTATAGTGAATGTTACACATCTTACTTTCATCCATCTTGGTAAATGCATCTTTACTATTTTAGCAAAGCATCCTTTTTATATGTATAAGTACATATAAACTTTATTGAAAACTACATTGAGTTTTACCAAGTGGCAACAGGTTGAACTACATACCTGCAACACTTTAGACTTTGTTCTGAGATAATACTTTGTGCTTTCAAGTTAAGTCAATTAAAAACTCTATAATCTAATTTTATGATAAAAGCAACTACTATATTACAAAATGCTCTAAATCACTATTGATTGGAGAAATGCAAATTAAAACAATTTTGAGGTACCACCTCACACTTCTCAGATCGGCTAAGATGACAGGAAAAGATAAATGATAAATGTTGGCAGGGATGTGGGAAAACTAGGGCACTGATACTTTGTTAGTGAAGTTGTGAAATGATCCAATCATTCTGGAGAGCAATTTGGGACTGTGCCCAAAGGGCTATTAAATTGGGCATACCTTTTGACCTAGCAGTACCACTACTGGTCTGTATCTCAAGGAAATAATAAAGAAGGGAAAAGGACCTACAACTGCAAAAATGTTTGCAGCAGCTCTTTTTGTGGTAGCAAACAATTGGAAAATGAGTAGATGGCTGAACAAGTTGTGGTAAATGAAGTTAATGGAGTATTATTGTTCTATAAAAAATGATGAACCAAGCTGATTTTAGGAAGGCCTGGAAAGATTTACACGGATTGAGGCTGAGTGAAACAAGCAGAACCAGGAATACACTGTACATAATAACAGCAAGAATGTGCAATGACCCACTATGAAAGACTTGGTTCTTTTCAGTGATTCAGTGATCCAAAGCAATCCCAGTAGTCTTTGGATAGAAAAGGCTGTCTGCATCCAGAAAAAACACTGTGGAGATTGAATATAAATCAACCCATACTATTTTCACTTCTTTTTTCTGTTTTTTTTTCTCCCCCATCTTTCCTTTTGCTCTGATTTTTCTCTCCCAACATGATTCATAAAGAAATATATATTAAAAATAAATAAGTTTTTAAAAGATAAAATAAAAGCAACTACTTATGTTTGGTATCTTTTCCTACTGTTAGTCAATAATCACATTAGTTAATATATCTGGTAAAATTGAATAAATACAAATAATTAAGATAATTATAGTGTGAAAAGTCTATGTAGATAAGAAGTTGTTAAAAAGAAAAACATTATGTAGCCTTCCAAGCTAAGAAAACATTCTTGAAAAACACAAGAAAATAAAATATATGACTAAGAGCAAATCTTATTTCATACATTTTGGATACATACTTTTTAACTATTTAATTTCTTAAATAAATTGAAAATATACATAAAAAAGGAAGTGATTTGCCAGCCTCAATTTATATGACACTTTAAAACTGCTTTAATTTCAGAAAAAAAGGACATTTTAGTAGAAACCAGAACACTTGTCAGTACATAACGAATCCAAGAATGTTTAAATTTGGTAATTTTTAAAATAAATGGTTAAATGAAATCCACCAAATGCTAAATACTAAGCAGCCAAATCAAACTTAACATTGTTAACTAAATTAAATATTAGTGAACAGATATAACTAGATACAGAAAAAAAGTTTTCTTGAAATTATCTGTAGATCTATAAAAGTAGAGTGAAAAGACTGATTAAAAGTTATAGTACTAAATACAAATAGCAATCTAAAAATTAAAGGAAAAAAATCTGAGTCCAAAACTTTAACACTCAGCTACATATACCAAAATAGACTATCTTCTAGGCTAAAATGATGAACAAGATGCTACTCAATATTTTGAGATACCAAATGGCAAAACTTATGTATATTTAATATACTATGATGAAGTTTATAAATATATTATAATAGTCTGCTTATTTGCTTTAAAATGTATTCAAAAAAGAATTCTCTGAAAGTCTAATAAAGTTAAAATGAATGTAGCTAGTAACAGTGCTTTAGGAATATTTCTCATTTTATCCTCACAATAAACCTGAGAAACAGGTCTTTCCTCTTGTTATCTCAACTTTACAGGTGAAGAAATTGAGGCAGACAAAGAGTAAGTGACTTGTCCAGAGTTATAGACTAGTAATGCATCTAAAGCTGGATATGAACTTAGGTCTTCCTGACACTAGGTCCAGTACTCTATCTACTGCTATTACTTTATTGTTATCCTCCTGTTAAATACAAACAAAAATTCAGATGACTCATTTAAAATGTAAAGAAATCAGAAATCAGCAAAAATGTGATTATCCTCCTTCCTTAATGCACACTGGTCTCAGAAAATCCCCAAATGCCTCCTATTATCTAAAAAGATGCCATGAAATGAATTTTTAAAAATAAAGATATATACATTGGTAGAGGGAGTTTCCTCATTAAGGATTTCCAAATACTAAATGAAATCAAAGGTCCAGGTCCTATCTCCATCCCTAAATCATGAAGGGAAATAAAGAAAGTTGGAAAGAAAGAATGGACACATACAGTATTACAATTACAAAGTTTGAAGTATTATATTCAATAAGACCTTTTCCTAATGTGGGAGTTTTTGGATATTCCATAGTTAGAATGTGAAGTTTGCTATTTTAATGACCCCATAAACTCACAAACTCCAAATATATTTTAAACATGAAAAATCCCTTGCAATCTCCAGAAATTGACATTTGAGAGAAAAGAAATGAAGAAAGAGGGAAGAGGATGGTGGTACTATTGCTCTTCTTGAGGTTAGTAAATACTTAGTCATTCTATTATTTATAACCTTCATAACTATCTGGGAATAGTTCTATTTCTAAACACTGGTCATATGGAAAATTTTTCTTTTATTTAACACAACAAAAATGAAAAGCAATATGCCCCGGAGAGAACCTTTATTCAATAGAAAAAAGATTAATAAGTTCAATTTCCGCTCCCCCTCCCCACCAAGAATTACTGGCCATGAGAAAGGATGAACCCATGATTCACATATAAAAATGTAGGGATTTGTAGGCCCCAATAGAGCCCCCAAAGGAGAACTGCTAGGTAAGGAGCCATTGTTTCTGGAGTCTTGACTGTACTTTCAGAGAAAATTCCAAGTGATGAGGGATCAGCTTGTCTTGCTACAGTTAGGCAAACTTTGGCTGTATCAACATCACCAAAGTCCCCCTTCCATGTAGACCTTGATACTTTTCTTTCTTTTTCTTTTTCTTTTTTTTTTTTATTTAATAGCCTTTATTTACAGGTTATATATATGGGTAACTTTACAGCATTTTCACCTCTTACCCCCCACCAGGCCCTCCCCCAGATGGCAGGATGACCAGTAGATGTTAAATATATTAAAATATAAATTAGATACACAATAAGTATATATGACCAAACTGTTATTTTTCTGTACAAAAAGACCTTGATACTTTTCAAAGCACTTTTTAATTTATAAAGTCAGATGCTTCTAATTTAAAAGAGGAACTAGAATTTTAAAAGCTGAGTGGATAACAAAAAAGAATGAAAAGGGAGACTCAGACTTCCCCTATTTAAAAAAAAAACAAACACATTTTACAAATACAATATAAGCAAAAATAAAGCTAAAGATTTCTGGATCTAAGAAATTAAAAGATGACAGTAAGATAAATTATTATTATACTATTCAGAGAGTGGTGTGGAGAATGAGATCAATGATTTTAACTGTATGGGGAATATTCAATTCTTTCCTCTTTATCAATGTCTTTTCTGTAAATAATATGTCCATCACAGAGATAGTATTTCTCTGAGGTAGGACTTATATTTTTACCCCATCTTCCAAGATAATGCTTGATATTATATCAGGTACTGTACTAAACACTATGTATACAAAACCAAATAGAAATAGTCCATCCTTGCTTTCAAGGAACTTACATTCTACTGGGGGAAACAACATATATATAATTCAATATATATAGAATACATAAAGTATTTATTTATATTTATATTATTTATTTTATTTATATATTTATATATATAATTTATTAATATTATTAATATATATAATATGCATTAATATATATATATATAATATTATTATTAATACATACATTTTTTAAAGTATTATTTTCAGAGAGAGGGAACTGGGAGCTAGGTACAATCAACTGATCCATGAAACAAACTCAGACTTCTAAGAGGTAACATAAGAGAGGACATTTTATACCCAAAAGCAGGAAACCCATTATTATTTATGAACAAAAAGAAAAAGGTCAGTTTTGGCAGGACTATAAAGGTAGGTAGAAGAATAATGTATAAAAAGGCTGGAAAAGTAGATTTGGGTTAAGCTATGAAGAGCTTTAAAAGATGAGAGTTTATTTTTGATCCTAGAGGTGATGGGAGGTGGGGGGAAGGAGAGTCCACTGGAGTTTACTGACATGGAAATGATAAGGTCAATCCTGTGCTTTAGGAAAACCATTTTGGCACCTGCATAAGGGATGAATTAGAGAAAGGAGAAAATTGAGGCCAGGAGACCAATTCAGATACCTGACAACTAGAAGTATGGGATGGAGTAGGGTAGATAAGATTTAATAAAAAAGGTCTGAGGGAAAAGTATTTATTACTCCCCTTCCCTCCCAATCTAGCTACTGAGGTACATTAAAAATGCTTAATGAAGTTTTTGCCTTCAGAATCAGACTCATATAGTAGGGCTATGAGCAATCAGAAGGACTAACCATATTACTTCACATAGTCATTATTTTCAGAAATCAAAATGCAAAGCAGCAGGAAGTTAATGCAAAGGTGTGCAGGCATCCCAGACAAAGTATACAAGATTATATCCAAGCTTTCTTGTTTTGATAGAAAAGGGGGTAGGAAGTAGAACAGCCCTGGGTACCTGATAGAAAGGAGAATGAGTTACAGAGAAGGTAAAAGAAGCAAAGAGACACTCAAAATAAACACACTGCATCTGGCCTCAGCTTATCTCAGTTATGTGTCAACAAGAAGAAGCTGCAAATACTGGGTGGCCCAGGCAGGCATGAACACTTATTTTATGCAGTAACTAGTTTTAGGTGAAACTTACAATTGAATTTGTATACCAGCAACCCAAAACTCATACCACAAACCAAGAAGTAACCTAAAAGGTAAAGTAACAATGAGCCTTTCACTTTAAAGAATTAAATTTCTCAAAGATGACTGCTTCTTTCAGGGTAGATTACACTTAAAATACAGAATGATTAAAAAAAAAACACCTTTTTATAGTAATGTGGGTGCTAGTAGGGTATGATTTTACTGTAAATAATAATTATATAAATTTAAAGTCTGGAAGGCATTTTACATATATCTAATTCAATTCTCACAACAACTATATTAGAAAAATAACATTATAAATCTCAAAAATTATACAAATAAGTCTTAAAGGGAGTGGGAATAGAGAGCTGTAATTTCACTAGTATACAGAATTTCTAATGAGGAAACTTATTAAAAAGGAGATCTATAACTATTCTGTTGTGTGGTCTTAAGAATATTGGGAGCATTGAGAGGTAAAAAGTGACTTTAGTACATATAGTCAAAATGTGTCAAAGTTGGAACTTGAGCTTCTGATTCAAGGGCCTACTCCTTATTCACTTGGCTATACTGCCTTCTCACTATACACAAATTAAAACAATTCTTTATTTTTACAGTGAATTTTCCCCCCACATATATTTCTGTGTATTCTATCTGAAATACAAATTTTGATGACAAAAAAAATAGCTGTTATCATATTTGCTCACTTTATATAGATATATGTTTAGAAATATGAATGAAGCTTAAAGCCATTTGCTTTTGAAATGACAACCTTCACCTTGACCTTGGACATTAGTATACAATTTGTGAATGAGCTGAGATTCATCAGCTAAAAAATTAACACTACATGGTCAAAGAAGCAGCATTACACAAAATGTCTACATACAAGAAAATATGCTAAAATGGAGGAAAAATGAAAGCATGGCAGGTTATCTAAAAGATTGTGCAAATTTATATTCTGATTTTTTTTCTTCCCACATCTAAACACCAAATGCAAAGGAATTAAAATTAACTATATCTGCTATTCTATTTTGGGAGATTCTATAGGTCTAATTAAAAAAAAAAAAGTACTCATAGAAAACAATATTGAACCTGATACTAGCAACCTGTTACTAAGAAAATAGTTACCTTATAAGAACTGGCTAGTACTAATACACAGAAATTTTTCGTTACTATTTTGATTTTTTTGAAAGAAAAAACCTTTAATTATTTAAAAACTAAAATAATGTTAAAATGTTAAAAAAAATTCTAAGTTAAAACTCATGCAGCAAAATGATATTATAAATTAAAATGCATTCTCTTCATAGATTAGCAAACAATTTTTTATCAAAAGACAACTAGGCTGAAGCACTGCACAATATTTGTTTTAAGTCCAAATAACAAGAAAACATACAAAACACAGTTTTGCACACCATTCCCATACTCACAATACCATTTGCAATCCAATTTTCACTATTCAAAGGCAAACAGTCCAATGTGTAGATTATATATATATATTCTCTCTTGCTTTTTATTAACTGCTTGAATCATTTAACTGGCCATATATTTTCTAATGCTCAGAAAATGGACAGAAGGAAGTTAAGATCTAAGTCATTCTCCATTAGTCAATCTCATCCCTCAAATTCAAAAGTAAGTCTGGGGTAGTGGTAGTAGATAGAGCATTGGACTTGGAAGTCAGGAAATCTGGGCTCAAATCTTATTAGCAATAGAACTCTGGACGATTCACTCAATCCCCTCAATTTTAATATCCTCATATCTAAGACAGGAATAATAATGATATCTCACTCACAGGGTTATGAGGATCCAAAAAGATAATATTACATAAAATGCTTTGCAAACATAAAAGTGATATAAATGTTAGTTATGATAATTATATTCAATCAGTTGCCAACTCTGTATCTCCACCACACCTATACCACTTTCTCTTCAAACATATAGCCATAACTTTAGTTCAATTCCTTTAACACCTCTCAGCTAGACTACTGCAATTACTTCCTAATTAGTCTAAAGCCCTCTTCTCTTCTCTAATTATATTCTTTCTTGGTATTCAATCCCCATAACTCTGTAACTCTACCTCCACAATACTCCTCTCATTCTTTCTTTTCACTCACAGGGTTGCCACCTTGATTCACATCCTCATTAACACTCACCTAAACTAATGACAAAGGACTCTTAATTGATCTCCCTATCTTGCCCCACTCTCCATTTCATCTTCCACATAGTTGCTGAAGAGATATTGTTAAAACATATGTCTGAACCAAATTGCTTGTCTTCTCAAAATGCAGCAGCTTCTTATCATTAAGAGAAGATGCCAACTCCACTACTGAACATATAAATCCATCACACTGCATCCGCAACCTCTCTTTCCAACCTTATTATACATTACCTGCAATCACAGGCTTTATGGTTCAATAAAATTGTCCTTCACACTGATTATCAAACATATTACACTGATCATCTGCATGTCTTTGCAGCTCTTCTTTTCTCATTTTCACCTCTTAAAATCCCTAATTTCTGAAAAAGTTCAATTTAAATGCTAACTCCTACACAAATCCTTTAATAGCCCCAGCTTCTCCCCATTACTCTCTCCCTCTCCCTCCATCCTTCTCTCTTTCTCTCTCTCTCTCAACATTTAATGCTTATTGATTGATAATTCTCCTCTGCTCAAGAAGCTTTAGCAGCTCCCTACTGCTTGTAGGATTAAATATAAACTCCTCTATTTGACATTTAATGCTCTCCATATCTGGCTCTGACCTATCTTCCCAGACTTATTACACATTACTCCCTTTCACATACTCTACTTTCTGGCCAAATTGGCTTACTTAGTGTTCCTCCTACACAACATTCCATCTCCCACCTCCATGATATTGCACAAGTTATCCCCATGCCTAGGATACTCTCTCACCTTTGCCTCTTGGAACCCCCCTAGCTCCTTTTAGTATATGATTTGCTTTTATTTATGTTTATGTGTCTTTTCCACACAGTAGAACAGAAACTTCTTGAGAGCAAGGACTACATGCCTTTGTTCCCTTTGAATAGCAGAGTGTCCGATACACAGAAGGTAGTTTAAAAAATACTTTGTCAAGTGAATGATCATTTTTCAGTTCTAATTCTGTATTTGTAAGTTTTTATGGTGGTCTAGGAGGGATTGGGAGAAGGGAAAGGTTATTCTAATAGGGAAAGCTAGTTTGAAAGCTTGTATACTGACTCTTCTGTACTAACTAGCTAATCTCCACAATCACAGAGTATTTGTAGTTTCAGACACATCTTTATTTCCCAAGTCTGATAATGAAGTGAAGATAGCTATAAAAGGAAGCACCATGTAAGAGTCTATTCCCTTTTCTGAGAAAGCCTAGAAATACAAGGAAGAAAGCACCAGAAGTCTTGCAAGAAACCTTGTTCTCATATTTCATATCCAAAGTAGGCAGACTTAAGAGGTTAAAATTAGCAACAGCATTTCTGGGTGCTTATCCAAGCCTCTGGAGGTATGAAAACATTACTTATGGCTATTTATTATTTCTTGCTTCATAATTTTGGTTCAATCCAATTTCTTAGGAGATCTTAACCTCTACTTCAATGCTCATATTTTATAACAATACTGCTTTCCAGATTCCTGGAATAAAAACTCCAGTAAGTCATTTTGCACTTGTTGGTCAGTCTAACATAATTCGTATGTGGTTGAAAATACAAATTCCATTAAAGTGTCAACCAACAGAGTTGGTCCAAACAAGAAATAAATAGTGCCATATCCAACTGGAAGTGACAGGAAGAAAATGACCGACGGGCAAAATGTAATTATAATCACATTGGAAGTTGTCCAAACCCCAGGGTTCACATCTTTGACATTACAAAATTACTACCAAATATTTAATGATCAGAAGGTTTAAAGTCTCTCTGATTTAAAGTGGATTTTAGAGAAAAGAAAAAAAGAAGTCAGAAATAAAGGGAAAAAAACCCTGCTGAAATCTTACTTGGAATCAAGACTACTCCCTGTATTTCTGAAAGTGTTTTAAACATAACAGAAGTTAACTTCTCCTAGCACCGATGATGAGATTGACAAAAAGCCCTCTCATAATGTTTTTGTCCATCACAATATTTTATATGTTCTTGCTATCTATTCTATCATTAGAGCATCTTGACACATCTTGCTGCCCTGCAACGTATCTGTCAAATATCTATATACCAAGACAAAGAAAAAAGCAGGGAAGAAATTGGAATTGATTTACTTTAAAAAAAAAAAAAAAAATAGTGGATGAGCTCCACCTACAGGATAAAAAATGATAGTTTTCTTTATGAATTTTAAAAGATTTAATGTATTCAGAAATGGCTAAAAAAAAGCAAGCTGCAATTCCCAAATTAATAATGAGTTATCTATTTAAATATCTAATACTAAAGCTCTGACATTTTAAACTGATGGAAGCCTAATATGATGCAAATTTCTTCTTACCTCCCTTCCCACAAATTACCTAACTCTGACTGCACTGAACAGAAATGATTTCCTGTCTCTCAAGGATATTTAAATATGTGACTAAATTCTTCTTTTACATATAGTACAAAAATATAAAAAAGAGTTATTTAATGAATAAAGAATAATTAAGGAAAAAGTTACAAAACAAAGAAGGTTATCTATCACTTGCAGGTTTTTACATACAACTTGCTATGTAACTGTCAGTAGAGGAAAAAAATAACTACTAAGGATAAATTATTAGAGGAAAACTTGACTGTCTATAAATTTATTGAAAAATTACCTTGTTAATACCATTCCCCAGTTGAATCATGTAAATACTCATTCAATCTACTTGTAGATTTAAATATCATCCTGAGTGAACAGCTATAATGGATTCCAGATGTTTCTTCACCAATTGGAAGAGTACTCACAGACTATCAGTGAAGATATACTTTACATGGCTCCCTGCCTAAAGTAATGGAAAGTTAGTATGGTCTCCACCTGTTCTATTCAAAATAGACAATACTATAGTAACAAGAAGAAAATAACCAAAGAAGAGATAATACTTTAAATATATCTAAATGAGAAATAAGTGACATAAGTACTCATCTGGAACATATATTAATTTCACACAGCTAATTTATTTGATGTATCAAAAGCTATTTTAATTCACTTTGCATTGGCCAAATGACTTACTTCTTTATACTTTAACCTCATATATTCATTTTTTTTTCCTTTCTCTCATTTTTGAAATCAAGTATTTCTGAAGACAGAAGTGGGGGAGGGAAGAGAAGAGAGATTTAATTTTGCTAAAAATGTATTCCCAGAAGCTAAAACTATCAAAGTAAGCATACTAAAAAAAATAACTATAATTATTGGTATTACTGAAAAATCAATAGTGAAAGACATTAGATGATAAATTAATAAGCTGAAGAGACAAAGACACTATCTTCCCTTTGAAACTTATTACTTTCCCCATAATCCGCATTCTTTTGTTTTTCCTTTATTTTGGGAAGGAGGGAAGGAGGGAGGGAAGAAGGGAAGGAGGGAAGGAGGGAAGGAAGGAAGGAAGGAAGGAAGGAAGGAAGGAAGAAGGAAGGAAGGAAGGAGAGGAAGGAAGGAAGGAAGGAAGGAAGGAAGGAAGGAAGGAAGGAAAGAGTGAGAAAGATAGGAAGGAGGAAGGAAGGGAGGGAGGGAGGGAAGGAGGAAGGAAGGAAGGGAGAAAAGGAGAGAAGGAGGGAGGGAAAAAAGGAGAGAAGAAGGGAGGGAAGGAGGGAGGGAGGAGTCAGTAAAGAAAAGTTTTAGAATACTTAAAAGGAGAATAAACATTAAGTTCTTTCACCATTTATATAAGAGTGGGTTCTGACAATTTGTCTTAAGAGAATCTAAACTGATGTGCTTACCTGCAACTTAAACGTCACCTATGGAGCAAATTAAACAAAAGGAACAGCCGATAAGAGAATTCTCCCTTGAAACTGAGCCATACATAAAACAAAATGTTCTTAAATTCAAGGGTCTCTTTAAGAATGAAATTGCAATACAAAATCAATCAAGCCTCCTACTTATAAAATAAAAAGAGAACTATTAATGTAAGGAAAAAGCCTAAATATATACTTGAGAATACATATGTATATGTATATATACACATATATACCTACATATACACACATATGTTTAATCATATCAAGTATGTGTGTGTATATATATACACATATATATATACATATACATATATATATATATATATATATATATATAGCACATACATATGATTATCATCCAAGAAAATATTAAGCAACACATACTTCATGTCATTTAAATTGTCCACCCAAGTAGAAAATATTTCAAAAGAACTGGTCTGGAAAGTAGTTTGAATATTTTAAGTTATATCACGAAAAATATCAGCTGAAAGTTATACAGTCCCACTTCTATTTATTCATACAACTATTAAGGGAATAATCTTCTTTGTTGTTGTTTCATTTATGTCCACTCTTCCTAAGCCCATTTGGGATTTTCTTGGCAAAAATATCAGAGTGGTTTGCCATTTCTTCCTCCAGTTCATTTTACAGAAAAAGAACTAGGGCAAATAGTGTTCAATGACTTACCCAGAGTAACACAGCTAGTTAAGTAATGTCTAAGGCCAGATTTGAACTCAGAAATATGAATCTTCTTGAATTCAGGGCCAGAACTCTATTCACCATGCCAGCTAATTGCTCCTAATAATCTTCTAGGGATATACATTTTATGTTTGGTTTTATATCAAGGATGAACTAGTTTTGAGAAAGTTTCAATATGATCTGTTTGGCCATTTATTTTCATTAAAAAATGCATTTTATATTTAAGAAAACTGAAGTCATAGAATGTAAGAGTTGAAAACAATCCTACACTCCAATGACTTTATTTTATAATGTGAGGAAAAGGAAGTACAATGAAATGAAGAGCCTTGCTCCTCCTAGAAGAGAGTGATCATTTCCTAAAATTATTACATTGTAAAGGTCTTTGTTTTTCACCTAGGACAAAGCCCTCACTTTACAAATGAGGAAACTGGAGATGAGATTATTTATCCGTGGTTTGCAAAACAATAAATGCAGAATTAGATTTCAATTTAAGACTCCTGACTTCCAGTGCAGCTTTCTTTTTCTGGTGACATGAGAAGGGTCGTTTTTACACAATATCCTACATAAAATACAAATCAAGTCCAAGGGAAGCCCTACCTTGAGCATATTATTCCTCCCATGTCTCATAAGAAGGACTATGCTCTGTGGCTGGACTCTGGCCTTCACAACTCAAAATACTATTTTTTAAAGGGAGATGAAGTAGAACAACCTTGACAGATTTTTTTCATTCTACTTACATTCACCTAAAAACCAGTAGCTATTTAAACTAGGTACCTTTATGAGGTACAAGTTTAACTAGACCTGATGGAAATTTTAGCCTAGTCACAAAGTTCTAAGATAAATCTACAATTTGTGCAAAAATATAAAACTAAGAAATGTCAAGGAAAACAAAGATTTTTTTTGTAAGTTAAAATCATTTTTTTCAAAGTTTTTTCTAAAACTTTTGTTTTCAGAAAAATTTTATATTATATGCTTAATTTAACTTTTGCATTCTATTTTTAAAATGGAGATGTATAAACAAAGATCAAAAATAACATAATAAAATTAAGCTTATAGAAAGATCAGCATTATAGAACAGTCTTTTGTAAGCTTGCCTGGAAACAATCACCCTTTGATATATATGACATAAATGGCATGTGATAAATAATGACAAAAGGGGATGATAGGTGGCATAATGGGGAGGACCTGAGTTCAAATTTGACTTCAAACATTTAACACTTACTAATTAGTGTGACTGGCAAAAAAAAAAAAAAAAAAAAAAAAAAATGACAGAAGTAAACATATCCTTAGCTGACTTGATCATATTCAAGGCACCAACAAATTTAAGAATTCTTGCTCTTCAGGACCAGGAGATCATTATATACTTCAACAACAATACTATATGATGACCAGTTCTGATGGACCTGGCCATCCTCAGCAATGAGATCAACCAAATCATTTCCAATGGAACAATAATGAACTGAACCAGCTATGCCCAGAGAAAGAACTCTGGGTGATGACTAAAAACCATTACATTGAATTCCCAATCCCTATATTTATGCCCACCTGCATTTTTTATTTCCTTCACAAGCTAATTGAACAATATTTCAGAGTCTGATTCTTTTTGTACAGCAAAATAACGGTTTGGTCATGTATACTTATTGTGTATCTAATTTATAGTTTAATATATTTAACATCTACTGGTCATCCTGCCATCTGGGGAAGGGGGTGGAGGGTAAGAGGTGAAAAATTGGAACAAGAGGTTTGGCAATTGTTAATGCTGTAAAATTACCCATACATATAACCTGTAAATAAAAGGCTATTAAAAAAAAAAAAAGAATTCTTGCTCTTAGTGTTGGACATGGCCATGAATATTGGGAGTCATTTCACTAAGGAACTCTATAAATTCAAACTGTTGTGCTGAATTATTTAACATAGTAACACAGCAAAATGGATCCATGACTTGGGCATAAAGGAGCATACCAAACAAATTAGAAGAACAAGAGATAATTTATCAGATCTTTGGAGGGGAAGAATTTATAACCAAAGAAGAATTAGAGAAAATTATGAAAGGTAAAATGGACAACTTTCATTACATTAAACTAAAATGTTGTGCACAAACAAAACCAACAGAAACAAGATTAAAAAAGAAGCAGGAAATTGGGAAAATATTTTACATCCAAGGATTCTGATAAAGCCCTCATTTCTAAAATATGTATAGAATTGACTCAAATTTATAAGAAAACAAGTCACTACCCAATTGATAAAAGATCAAAGGATATGGACAGACAATTTTCAGATGATGAAATTAAAGCCATCTATAAACACATGAAAAAAATTCTCTAAATCACTATTGATTAGAGAAATGCAAATGCAACTCTAAAATACCACCTCATACCTCTCAGCTAGGCTAAGATGACAGAAAAAAATAGCAATAAATGTTGGAGAGAATGTGGGAAAACTGGGACACTAATGCATTGTTGATGGAGTTGTGAAATGACCCAGTCATTCTGGAGAACAATCTGGAACTATGCCCAAAGAGCTATTGAATTGTGTATATCATTTGATCCAGCAATGCCATTATTGGGTCTGTATCCTAAAGAAATCATAAATGAGAGGGAAAAGACCCACATGTGCAAAAATATTTCTAGCAGCTCTTTTTGGGGTAGCAAAGAATTAGAAAATGAGTAGATGCCCATTAATTGGAGTATGGCTGAACAAATTGTGGTATATGAAAATAATGGAATATTATTGTTCTATAAAAAATGATAAACAAGCTAATTTTGGAAAGACCAAGAAAGATTTACATGAACTGATGCTGAGCGAAACAAGCAGAACTAGGAATACACTATACACAATAACAAGAAGAAGGTACAATGATTAGTGATTCAAAGCAATCCTAATAGATTTTGGACAGAAAATGCCATCTGCATCCAGAAAAAGAACCAAGGAGACTGAATGTAAATCAACACATACTATTTTCATTTCTTTTTTTTTTTTTTTTTTAGTCTTCCATAGTTTTTTCCTTGGGCTCTGATTTTTCTTTCCCAACATGATTCATAAAGCAATGTGAATTAATTAATTTTTTAAAAATACAGTGGCAAAGGTAAATTTTAGGTAAGCAAGACAGAGAAAATGCATTTTGTGATAGTTTCTTATATGAATGTACTTACAAAACCAAAGTTCTGTTAATTTGCTTAACATCACTAGAGAAGTGAAGAATTCTATTTACTTTTCTTTGGATGACATCATGACTTTAATGATAGAAGCCTTTCTCAAAGATACAAATCCCAGTTACTCCAAGCTTTTTCATCCTTTACAATTTTCATTAAAATCTTTTCACAAAGGATTGATTAAATGGCAAGGATGTGCCAGATCTTGTGCTCATGTAAAATAACTAAAAACAAATTCAGAAGAGATAAATAAGCAACTAGTTGAAGATAGAAAAGAGCAGAAGGGGATCAGAGAAGGCCTCGTGAGAAGTATCATTTGAGTTGAGTTTTGTAGAAAGCAAGGGCTTCTAAGAAGCAGTCATGAGGAAGGAATTCATTCTAAACATAAGGCACAGTTTGCCCTGAAACAATACAAGATTTGGAATTCCCAAAATACAAGTTCACTCTCCCCACAATCTTGGCACATGTAAGAATGGGTACTGAATATCCACCTAGAGATTACAGTGTTGAATTGTGGAACTGAGGAGCTATATAGATTTACTATTCCTAGGATATGGTAATAATTACCCTTTGTTTGTATACTTCCTGCATTCTCACTTTAAGGAAAATAAATTTTGCTCTTATTTGAATTTGTGTATGTTCTAAATGGTCCTGCAAAATCATGAATCCAGTCAGAGCAACTGCTGTCAGAAACAGAATTTCACAATGAGAGTGAAGAGAAGAGAAGAGAAGAGAAGAGAAGAGAAGAGAAGAGAAGAGAAGAGAAGAGAAGAGAAGAGAAGAGAAGAGAAGAGAAGAAGAGAGAGACAGAGAGAGGGTCAGAGAGGGTCAGAGAGAGAGAGAGAAAGAGAAGGAGGAGGAAGAGGAAGAAGAGAAGGAGGAGAAGGAAAAGGAAGAAGTTCTTAGGAGAAGGAGGGGAGGAGGAAGAAAAGTATGATAAGAGGATTCTAGGTTGGTCACAAGTTAATTAATAGTATGTCTGGTCAATGAGCCTTCCCAGGTCACTGGGCCTGTGCACTGAAACAAAGGACAAGATACTGACTTAATCTGTAAGTGGGTTAGTTATGAACTCAAGGTTTAGAAAATGAAAACATAAAGCTGTTGGATCCCGTTGGTGTGCAATACAATCAAGAAGTTGATTACACAAATGTAGACAATAAAATGGAACTGACAAGACATAGGAATTCAAATGGCAGAAATTTACAAAATAGATTTAAGAAAACTTTTTGGATTATTAGGAATTCAGAATCATGGTCTTTTCCTAGATAAATGCATATTACAAATGTGGGATTTTTATCCCAAAAAAACACAAGCTCAGTCAATGGTAAGGGCTATAATAAAATGTGAATGAGCACATATAGCCTACAGGAATCAAATGGACATTGGAGAATCTAGAACAATTGAGAGGAGAAAGGTTTTATGTACTGGCAATAGGAGAGGACATCTAAAATGCAGTCATCTAAAAAAATAAGCTTTCTTTAAAAAGACAATCCCTCCTCATAATGCTGAGAAGCCTATTAATTATTTGTTTAGATGCAGACAAGGAAAAAGTAGTTGGAATTGCCCTATTAGGATAAATAGTAGAAATACTTGTTTGAGGAAGCTCGTGCCCTCTGGAAAATATTTATTATGGATTTTTATAGTTCTGTGTTAAATATGATATGTGTATGTGACGGCATATGTGTGTGTGTGTGTGCTTTGTAAATGCTGAGACATCTTAAACTCATCTTGTCTAAAATAGAATTTATGACTTTCCCTCCTACAGTCCACCTCCCTTCTACACTGTGATGACAAAACAAATTAGTTTTCTCTCACTCATACATGATATCCCATCTCCTGTATCGCTGGCTGCAACTCATGCCTTAATGCTTGCTCTTCTTATCTCTTGCTTTATAATTCCCTTTAAGACTCAGCTCAAGCACCATCTTTTCCAGAAAGCGTTTCCTGATTTCCCCAACTGTTAGTGCCTACCCTCCAAAACTAGCTTACATTCAACTACTTTATATTTGGTTGTATTTGTTTTCTTTTTATTTATTCTGTATATTAGAATTTAAGTACTTTCTGAGTAAGGTTTGTTTTACTTTTTGTATCTATATCCCCAGCACTTAGCAATGAAACTGAAATAATCCTAATAAGTGTTTTTTGATGTCAACGTTTTAAGAGTTTTGCTTAAGAAGTTACTATTACTTCCTTATTAAAGTGCCAAAGACAAAAGATCTTAAAAATATATCTGACTCTTGACTGGGATGATGGTGGAGGATATGGGAGGTAATTAACTTCATTAGAAAAGAAGCTGCAGAAAATCTAGACAATGAAAACTTGGGACTCAAAAATTCTCTGAATTTATCACAATTTATGAATTTCAGATCATAAATCAATAGCTGGCTTATCTCCCTTCTGGCCAATATCAAGGAGTAAATTTCAGCATAAAATTAATTGTTAAGAGTTACATTAGATTTATACAGAATATATGAGTAGGTCAATGTAAGAAGTTACATTCAGGCATAGGGACTCGAGCTATTTCATCACTATTTGGGATTTATATTTCTATCTATCCCATATTATGGGTACATGGAATTAGTTCCATGTTAAATGCCCATACCCATAGATCCAAAAAAGCAGCTAAATTAAACCAAGATAGAATGGGATATATGGAATGGAAGAGCATTTATTAAGCATTTATCATATTTCCAAATACCATGTTACACACCACAAATACAAGTAAACAAGACAATCCCTACATTCAAAGGGATTTCATTCTAATAGAGTAGTGACAAAGGAAGAAATATTGATTTAATTAGTTCTCAGAGTTAGTGTAGGAAAGTATGTAGGGAGAGGGAGTGAAGGAAGGAACAAGTTTGCATGTTCTTTTTCGGTCCGTGCTATATATATATATATATATATATAGTAAATGCTC